>NC_086379.1:75190926-75490926 GCF_036588685.1 Mytilus trossulus
CATAAGGTAGCACTCCACAGTTAGAAAATAAAGTTAAAAATGAGCCGCAAAATGTTTTATCATCTCCTATTCCTTGATTTCTAATACATTAACCTAACTGTTTGTGTTGTACATGTGCATATGTATGTAATCAGTATCTTCCATAGATTCAATTTTCAAAAGTTAAAAGGATGAAAGTTAATTCCTTTCATGTGTATCCATGGCAACATTCTGCATTTATTTACCATAGAATATTGCAAAAAGGGGGGTGAACATGTCATATATCCCCCCAAAATTTGGATCAAACTAGAATTTCAATGCCTTTGAGTGATACCTTTTTAGAAACTGTTTTCTTAAATCTTCCTTATGATCAAATAAAAATTGGGTGTCTTTCGCCTCATTTTTTCGTAAAATCCAATCACAAAGTTCGTGCGATAAAAAGTTGGAAAAAAACATTGCAATAATTGCCGGACCAATGTACGGTATGGACATGCAAATACGGACTGTCATACAGAAAACAGCCTATATTACATACATTACATAACCTTGATGTTCATATAAACCCAATACAAAGGCTATTTTAATACTCAGCTATCCAAAAATGAATTTTATTGCACACTAGCTCTCATATTTGAAAAATCCACAGGGGCCAAAATGCGAAACTACACACCTAACTGTGGAGTGCTACCTAAAATGTCAATTATGGACACTAATTTTGTCCTTAAACTGAAATTTCCCTTTTAGATAATGAATTCTTAGTACTTTATCATCTTTTTGTTGATATTAAAAATAACCTGAAACCATTTGATCAATATTTGATGATAGTGTTTAAAGATAATGTTTACTTATTAGAGAAATCATATTGAAGCTTTAATTATAAGTTTATAATTGGATGTGTTCTAATATCAGAATGAAAAGATAAATTTCTGGCACTCACTGAGAGAATTATTCTTACTAATTTGTTCTGATTTTGATAGTTTTGTTAGTTTGTATAATTCATGTGGACAAAGCAAAAAAATATTCAATGTATATGCTACTAATGTGATGGTAAATAACCAAACCTCAATTTCTTTAGCTCTGCTTGAATTTTCTTCGAGGATATCCTTGGTTGTTCCATGAAGTTTCTCAACTTCAGCTTGTAGTTGCTGGATTGCTGCCTGTGCTCTGCTGAGGGCATCACTGTCCTGTAAAAAATATACATCAAATATGTAGTGTGGGAAAGTTTTTTTTTAATACAATAGGGTAAACAAACTTCCAAGAATAGGACAGAAACTTAAAATTATATTCTTTGAAAATGAAACTACATAATACAATTATTATGTATTTATTTTGCTAGTATAATAAATCATTAACATGATGTGTTCAATTTAACAGAATTGGTTATTCTTTAACCAAATAAATCATTATTTTGCCTTGACAAGCAAGAGTAGTTCATATATTGTTTTAGTTGACTCTTCTCAACTTAAGTTCTGCTTGGTAGGTTAAGTTTTCTTAGGTAGATGCAAAAAAAATGCTATTCATCGAAGATTAAAGGAAAAGGAAATATTCATCTAAAATTATTATTTTTTACTTACAGTATTACTTAGAAGGGAGATAGTATACATTAAACATACCTCATTACAAATTAACCAAATATAGATTGACAATTTACAAAAAAGTCATGCAAATAGTTGATATATTTTTTCATACTCTAACTGTTTATATATATTAAGCATGACGTTTGGTGAAAGTGCAGATTTTATTACAAAAGTGACTAGATGTAAAAGTTACTTAAAGTAATCCCATAAAACTTGTATCTGAAATACATAACCAAGGAATTTTATATGGTGCAAATGTAAAAATGAAATAAAATAACTGCATTGGTCAATGTTGATGATATTCTATATTGATGTCTACCATAAAAGCTTAATAACTAAGTAAATATATTACATTAACAACCATCAACAAAAGCTAGCAATAAATAATAAGTGCAAAAATATGGTACATTCTTTTATCTACTTAGTATTCATAAAATTTAATACAAAATATTGAGCAGAACTAAATCATTTGTATTGCTTTGTTTGTTATGATTTTTTTTTAACATGAGTTTAATATTAAGTTTGAGAATCTCCACACATTGAATAACTTTGGATGTTTGTTATAGCATAGGTAACAAAGTATACAAACTTTCATCGACCTGATTAAGTAATCTCAAGTATATGTTTGTTACACCTTTAAAAAGAATGTGTTAATTATGAATCATTATATATAGGTTTTAATATGAATAAAGATGGTATTATAAATTATATACTCTCCATTGAACATGGACAGGAGCAATGAATGATGAAGCGGTTTAATCTAGAGATGTAAATATGTGGAGGTTAAAAATAGGTTATTAAACATGCAGGTGAAATAAAAGGTGATTTAAGGTGAAGCCAGGTAAAGCCAGGTAAAGCTATACAATATGTACGCCCACCTCTGGCACTGTGTTTGGTCTAGAAGTCCTCATGTTACTATGGCGATCCAAAACAAATTTTACTTCAGATAATCGTCTTAGTACTGGAGGACTTTGAAAAAATACTGACTCCAAATCCTTATAGTAGCAATGTGTAATAATAGATAAGATATTAGAACAAGACAATATCTTACTTAGAGAAAATAAGATTTAATATATACAGAAAAAGAAGTAAATTAAGTTCTCAATTAAATAAAAATAAATAATAAAAAATCACATAGCCCAATATCTAACCAAACTTGTTTCCGTGTTTTTTCATCATACATGTGCAGTTTTTAAAATTGCATACTCATGTTCAGAAATTATAATTAAATAACAAAAATATAACAATTATTGAGTTTCAATGCATAAACTAAATAGTACTACTTTGGGATTTAAATTACATAAAATGTGAGGCTACTCATGTACCAAATGTGATTTAATTTAAAAATATATATATTTGAATTGAGAACTTATTAGGCCCTGATTCTGTCGATGTACTTTATTATGACCACAAAGTATGTCATCTCAGATCAGCTGTTTCTTACTTACCATTTCACCCATTCCCGCTACTTTTGCTCTTAAAAGAGCAAACTCTACTCCCTTAGCCATTTTTTTTAACTCTTGATCAAGAGTGAATATCTTATCTCTCACAGTGTGAAGCTGATCATTTAGAACATATGCTAATATTCTAAGCTTGGTGTTACTAATAACTATATCTCCTACTATAACAGTTGAACCTTCAGAGCTGTCACGATGACCTGGATCTTTTGAAAATATATCCATCATGTCTTGTTCAAAATCACTTGGATCTTCAATTTTTAATTCACTTTTCTTTGTTATTACTTCTACTGGTGTACTCTCTCGTTCACTTGAACTTTCTGACATCAAACCTTCTAATGGGTCGGGCCGATTCTCCATATCTGTCAGCCATGTTTTGAGATCAGCCACGTTATTCTGGTAGGCATTGTCACCCATAACCATATCCTGGAGCAGTTTCAATCTATCCTCTAAAGATTCTACCTTCGTCTTAAGACTCTCCATTGCTATTGCTTGCATTTCTTTTTCGTGTTGTAACAAGAGAAGTTCAGCACTTGATGCCTCTTTTGCTTCTAGCCCTGAATCATCACTACTCTCAGCAAATGATACACTTCTTTTTTCTTTAAATTTTTTCGCTGCTCTTACAACAGCATACATTGTGTTAGCAACAGATTCTCCGCCTAGCTAATTATTAGAAAAGAAACAGAGAAGAAAGGAACAAGGGTTAGTATATTAATAGAAGATAGAGTGTTAATAGAGTATAGTATATAAAAGAGGATAGAATGTCCATAGAAGATTATATATTAACAGAGGATAGATGAAGATTGTTGTGTATAGTAACAGAGAAAAACATGATACTTCCATCAGAAATATCAACTATGTTTTTTTACAAACAAATCTGATACCTATAGAATCCAGTCTGCTCAACAGATCAATCAATTTGATTAAATAGAGTGGACATGTTTAGGTGATTGAAGCTGGTTATGTTTGTACAGTGGCAACTACTACATGATATAAGGAGAATTGATTAATGAATGATTAACAAGTTGAACAATGAAATCAAGACAAAGCTTATCCCTTAATTATTTCTTGATTTTACTTCATATTAGTAATATAACACTTAGTTGTGGTTATATTGTGTCTGATTACTTAACATTCCAATAATAGTGAAAAATTTATATACATGTACTGCTAACTGAGGATACGAGACAGAAAGAAAAACCAGCTTTCAGAAGTAGAACAATCCTTATCAACGATACTCTATACTGTGGATTCATGAATATTCATGGGATACCAATTTTCATGGGTTCAGTTTGTAATGTCGAACCATGACTTTAAAAGTTCAACAACTACATATTTTTAATAAGCTTGTATTCAGACTTTGGTAAAACCAAGACATTCAATATCCAAGAAAATACAACTTTTCATTAATCAACAGTAACTGGTAAGTGGTACCCATGTAAATAAATGAATCTACAGTATACAATTGCATTTAAATTTCATTCAAAGTTTTATAACTTAA
Source organism: Mytilus trossulus (assembly GCF_036588685.1). Taxonomy (NCBI): domain Eukaryota; kingdom Metazoa; phylum Mollusca; class Bivalvia; order Mytilida; family Mytilidae; genus Mytilus; species Mytilus trossulus. The sequence goes on from NC_086379.1 coordinate 75,195,441, forward strand.
CAAATGTCTTTTAAAATCCTATAATTGTTAAAATCAATAGCATCGTTCAAATCCAAACTTCTTAAAATTGGAGTTACTTAAAACTTTTATTTGCTGTTTCTATAGAGAAATATAGAATGCATTCTTATTTTTTGGAAACAGCAAATAAACAATTCACATAAGTTATTATCATAATACTATTGATTCTGACATATTTTCGTTACCCAGTCACTTAATGTCAGAATTCATTGTGGAACATTTCAATAAAAAAATCATTATTAAATGTCACGAAAATATGAAAAGAAGACGTTTACGATTCTATACTTTGAAGTTCTAACCGACTATATAAATGTTTCCGTAGATTGATAGTTTTACTCTTTATATATATATATTATGAGATAATGTCCCACTACTTATATTTAATATGAATTTATTTTTGACTTATACATGAAGTAGATAAATGTTGGGCTTCAAATAATATATAGGTAAATGGTCAAGCACCTTGCAATGTTATTTAGACTATTGCATTTTCAAGATTTAAAAAAGTATGACACATACAGATAGATATACACAGAATATTTCAAGGAATTTTAAATGAATGGCACTCATACCACAGCTTCCTATATCTATATGATGATAAATGAATAATAAATGAAGTTAGGGGACACCAAATATACTGCAGGTATTTTATTCATGATATCGTACTCACTCAGATTTAAACCAATCAAAAAACTGGATTTTGTGTTTCCAGCAAAAATTTTGTCCTTTAAATACTTTTTAAGACCACAGATCACTTAAGGCCTGCTATATACTTGATAGTTTTAATCATGGTGCTCTATACTACAAAAAACACTTCTATAAGTGTTGGAGTACCATGCTTCATAACAAAAATCTGATGTGGAATAACAAGAACATTAGCCACAATTGAATTAACTCATATACTCAGACTGTTAACCTTTTTTATTTAGTCCTGTTACTTTTTACTTAATTCTTTCTTTTAGAGAATTTCTAAATTGAGTGCATGCAAAACCCTACTTATTGGACAATAGAATGAACTACAACCAACATCAAACAGGAACCAGTCAGAAATATATTTGTGATTATGAAAGATTTCAAAATAGACAGAAAAATGTGAGATCAGTTTGTAAAAACAAAAGATCCTCGAAATAGAACAGATATTGATATCATTCCTATCTATGTTTATACCTTATTTGTGTTGGTATCCTGAAATGATTCATTATGTTATACTTTGCTATAAATGTGAAGATATCTATATACATCCTTTCATTTAACATTTTCTTCAAAAGGTCTATTTTTATACAAAAACTGAGAAAAAAATGGTTTATTCAATACTATCCTCAAGACTCAGTACTCTACTATGCATGGAAACAAATCTGTGAATCATATATAAAATATATCACCTCTTTGTGGTTTTAATATAAAGCTTTCTCTGTTAGCTAGATTTTAAGTGTGGATAATCTTAACAGGTGTTAGCTTGTTGGATGTATTCAAGCATATGTAAACTAGCATATTTCTATATCGATTGCTTCAGTTAAAATGCATAAGCAAGTGTTCATACATATACTATATATATATATATCTGTAAGCACTACTTTCTATTATGACAAACTTCTATGTTTTAGTTAGACAAACAACATCTCTTTCAAAACCAAATCTTCCTTTTACCTTTTCTCTTGCTGCTGCTAGAGCATCCACTTCCTGTTTAAGTTGCTGAAGTTGTTCCAGAAGGTCTGATGAAACATCTGTAGAAAGCAAACAAAACACATTTAATATCCAACTTTTGTCTAAGTGTAAAGCGAAACCTAGTGAACATATCAAACACAAGTTATTAGGTTGGAGGTGAGACTGATCTGGACACAGCAGTCTAAAGAAAGTGAATTATTGCACAAAAATAAGCAAAGGGAGGCCCATCCCTCTGAAAAAAAAGTTTTATTCAGTTTCAATTTGGAAGTGCTTATTTGAGCTCTATTAAACATTGAACCTGAAAATGTGACAATAAATAGCGTAAGGTTGAGATGACATATAATCATATAATAGTTTAAACTTACTGAGGTTATCCAAGGCACCTTTGTCTAATTTGTTTTTCAATTCCTCCTGAAAATTAAAACAAATCAGCATACAAAAACATGAAATTAATGCCATCTTAGTTTTACTTACTACATGATTAAATTGAGAGTTTAAAAACTTGTATTCTTATTTAATTTGCCTCTTATTATCAGATAAATTTCTATAAGAATTTACCTTTTAGCAGATCGGAGGGAATCTTACCACCAACATTAGACATCAAGACTTTATTCAGACCTTTAGATGTCAATTGGCTGTGTGTGCTGTAGGGTTGCTGACTCAGTGACTTAAACGCGTACACCAAAAAGTTTTAAAGGATAATTACCAAGTGACTGTGTTAAAGGTATCTGAGTATCATTGAATCTAGTATAGATGCAGAGCAATATAGTTTCTAACTGACCTATAAATCTGAAATCTGTTTGAATTCAATGTCACATGTATATAATTTACGATGAAGTTGTCAGTTAACAAATGCAAATAAATAACAATTTATTGTACCTCTAAAATCTCCACTCGTTTGGTCAATGAATCATGACTCTCACTAAGTCTACCTAGTTTTTCTAAGATTTCCAGTAGTGTTTCCGATGGGCCTGTTGATCCTGAGCTCATACGAGTACCTGGGCGAGAGGAGGCTGGTCTGGATGGCTGAAAAATCATAAATTAAAAATAAGAATTTATCACACTTTTTTTAATATAGGAAGATCAAGACAGCATAAAAAAACAATGTTTTTGAGGAACTGGATTGTTTTTAAGTTTTTAAAACACCATTTTGATCATTATCGGACCACAGATGAATTATCACGTTGTGATTGGTTAAACGCCGTCAAGTGGTGACCCCCTATGAGACCGTATGGGGTTAGTAAGTTTCATATGGGGTTCATGACGCGTTAATGGCGAAGTCATCTATAAATGTTGTTGTTTTTCATTGTTTATTTTTCAACAAAACACCGCAGAAAAAGTCCAGCGTCCGATAAATTCGTTATACGGTTAACTACTGACCCCCTACGGATCCATAGAGGGTGAATAAAATTCATAGGGGACTCGGCCTCCAGCCTCACCCCCTATGGATTTTACTAACCCTCTATGGATCCGAAGGGGGTCATTAGCGAACCATATAACTTATAATATGAAGTCACTGATTAAAGCAAAGTACATTGCCTTGTTTCAACGGGGATAGAGTCTCCCTGTTTGAACCAGCCTGCTTAGCCAAGAAGGATGACCTTCAGTCAAACTGACTACTTCCTTTGCTTGTCAATTCAAAAAGTGTACTGCATGGGGCTGATGATTGTTATCTGCTCAAGACAATAACCATAAAATATAATGTATTTCTGAGCTATGTTCATAAGACTTGCAAGCTTCTTGGAAGAATTAAAGGTAGCTGAAAAATCCAATTCATTTAAATTGCTGGAAATTATTTTTAAATTCAAGGGCTAAAGTATTTAATTTGCTCATCAAAATTCACATTTAATTTCCTCTCCCTAGGAACTATGTAACAGTGTAAGTGCATAAATATTTTATTGCCATATGTATTCAGGAATGCATTTTTTTTTTTTATAAAAATCATCATAAGTAGCTTGAAGTGTTTATAACAACTGCAATAAAAATTTCTGCAGGTGGGTTATACATTCACGTCATTTATAAATGGAGATATTCACATGCACATATTCAATTACACGGGAGATAATGTTTCAATCATATAGTTAATCTTTTATCTAACAATCACACAACAGAGTAACTTTCAATTATTCACACCATAGAGAATCAATTCATGTCAATTGAAAACCTATAGTGTTCAATATTGGCACATTTTACAAGTGATCTTAAAATATAATTGTGTATTATAATTTTGAAATGAAAATAGCTTATAAGTAAATGGGCTTTCTATATTTGTGAAGAAAATCACACTTATGAAAATAAAAAAAAATGACACACTGAAATGCCTAACTTACATTTTTTGAATAATTTGTTAAAGGATTTGAGATAATGTTACTATATTTATTAAAATTATATAACAAAATCCGCCCAAAAACATTTAATCAGCATGTGCAATATACTGATGATGTTGCCCTGCTGATGTAACTTATTATGCACCTTTTTAGTCCATTAACTTATACAGAAAAGCCTTTATTATATAACTTGGCAATATATAGACGACAATTTTTAGATTTGATTCTACTTTGAAACCCATATTTTGAATGTAACTATTCATAACTTACAGTATTCTGTATATATCAACTGCTTAATGCAAACTCAGTTATAGTAATTACTTTAGGTTTATATATTCAGATGTATGTAATGGAGTTGATTGCTTATTCCATATTCCTAAGATAAAGGAAACAGGATACTAAATTTATGGGAGAATTATAACTTGGCAAAACCTGCACTATATAAAGTTAATGTACCCTTAATATTGTTACATCAAGTTCATTTGCCCTAAAATATGTGTTATTTATTTGACGCCTAGCATTAACCAGAGATTTAATTAGAACTGTAAATTTTTTATCGTTATGATGTAATCGATTCTGTGACAATATATTTCGTTATTATTCATTATATCACTATTGTATGACTATTTTATAGTTATGCTTGAATTGATTCCTGTCTTAATTACACGTTCTGGAGGGATTTTGACATTATAAACTTCTTGGCTGATCTATTGATAGCTTAAAAACATTTTCTGAACTTTTTGCACCAATTAGACTTTTCAAATTTATGTTCATTTTTATACAAAAACAAATAATAACAACCATGTACATTGATAGAAGGAGTGACAATTTTATGGGCTCTAAATGAATGAATAAGAAAGAAAAGTACTCTCTACCCCAAAACCTAAGTACTGACAAAAAGTTTTCTAATTGGTACTCTTATTTAACTTTTAAGCAAACTTCTCCTTCATGATAACCAAAGTGAGGATTATTTTTCAGGGTTTCTCAACAATACACCTTATTGCTAATCCCGGCTGACCCGGCCGCTTGAACTTTTGATGTCATACACAATCACTTTTCCATTGTGGCGTCAGATATTTTGTTTAATGACGTCAATATTTTAAGAGAACCTGTGCGATATCCAGTAATGGCGGACAAATAGTGATAAGGTGTATATGACAGGCAATACTTTACTCTGAACACCCTCAGTGAATACCTTTGCAACATTAGTGTCCTTTTCACCTTGAACTTGACTTCTCAAAACTCTTTTTTATTATTTTAAGGGTATTCAGTTACGTAGTAGCATTCAGCCATTTAGAAAGCGGGTTTCAACTCAAAGAACATCCCCTGAATCAGCCAATGGCATTCAAGCTGTAATACAGGAGACAGTAAAATTTTAACGCTAACCAAAAACTTTAAAATAGTTATTTACCAATACTGCTTCTATATCTTACAGCATTTAAAGTAAGCAAACCCTGGACAGCTTTGAGTCAGAATAATGTTCGGGTAAATTAACATGTCTTCCAAAAGATTATAGCATAGCTAAATTCAATCTCATATCCAGGGTCAAATCCTAGTAGTACCCTAGTCTGTGATAAAAATGTATGAATGCTATACATTAAAATATATATAAGGGGCACAGTTTACCAAATATTGTTATTTAATCTAGAGGAAAACAAATGTAAAAGATATTGTTTTTGAAAAAGCATGTGGTAAAGTTAAGAAAGTACAAACAAGGATTTCAGACAATATTTCAAACTTTCCCTTTGATGTACAAAAAAATGTTCACTAAAAGTAACAATATAATTAGCTAGTTTTATTATATAAGCTTATTTAAATGTGTACACTAAGTGCAATATTTGCATGTTTTTTAAATCAGTGTGAAATTTTTATTCTATTACAAAAGTTTATTGTGAAATTAAATTGCAATTTCATGGTTTTATTGTACTTTTATCTTACAACTTAACACAGACGGAACATTATTAAAAGTTCTTAAATTTGTCACAATATTGTGTTTTACACAATATCCTTTTCACTGATATCAATGTGTAAGCTAATGTTACAATTCAATTTGGAAAATAATGTGGTAATATTATTTGAATTGTTCAATAATAAACTGTATAATTTAACTTTCACACCTTAAATTCCTATAAGATTGTCAAACTTAGTTTTGTAAATGGAAAAAGATTGACTTAGTTACGTAATTTGAAATGTTGAATATATATTTGATATTTGTTGTTTTGAAATTGACTCTTTCCATATAAAATCAATGTTATATTACAATGTGCACGCCTAATATTGTATGGAAACTGAATAATTCAACATTCCCACAGAGAAAAATCTGACACTCAACCAATTTAAGCTGAGAAAAATATACTTTTTTCAGTTTCCAAATAAAAACAATTGTTGGCCCAGTTGTAGACCCCAAATAAATGAACTTTGCAGCAAATCCCAATTAAAAATAATTTGATGGATTTCATTCATTGTGTGAATACATGTATAGCTTGTTATACTGATCTTATAAAACATAACAGGACCAGGTTATCAAATGCTTAGAAAATGATCATCCTATACATGTAATAAGGAGATGTGGTATGATTGCCAATGAGACATCTATCCACCAAAGTTAAAATGAAGTGGATGTAAGCAATAATAGGCAACCCTATGGATTTCAACAATAATGGTTGGCTAAAATGGGGAATAGGTTCCAGCCCTGCCTTCTATGCATGTTCATGAAATTGATAGAAGTAAACTGTCTCAGACAAAATTGAAAAAAAGATAATTTTTACAAAAATTTACACCATTTAAAATGTCTCCTAAATAGAGTTTTAACCAAAATAAATGAAACAAAAAATCCCCTAAATTGATATTCTTAAAACTGTGGTCTATATTTTAAACATTACTTATATACCTATATGGAGTTATTTTCTTTCAGAACGTCAGGTCATTCTTTTTCAGAATCTACCCGGACGATACCATGTTTCAAAGGTATATGCTCCAAGGCATAAAATAATCACCTACGTGAGGTCATTATTTTCCTTGATAAACATGCAATCTATGATTTACTTCAACATTTTATTCGTCTAATAGTTTTTTGTTGCCGATTTGGAAATTTATTTTCTAAAGTTCAACGGATGATAGATATAAAAGAAACCGTCATTGTAGACCCGCAATTTAATTTTAGAAACAAATAACGTGAAGTTTTGTTGATTTATCGCTATAATAAAGAAACATTATCATATAGGTCAGATGAATTTTAATGTAGACTTTCATAAAATAAATCCAGATTTAACATATTCGTGTGTAAGATTTTGAAAATCTTATAATCATGGTATACATTTGATGACAATTATTGAGTCAAACTGAATAGGTTGATTGCTTAACGTCCAGTGGCAAATATTTCATGCATGTTCAGAACGATACACACTGAATAGGAACTCATACTGTAACCTACATGTATTTATATTCGTCTTCGTGTCAGTTCATAACTTTTTAAAATTTATGTATACCTTTTACTCTATCAAATGATCAACTAATAAAATAATCTTATATTCTATTGAATAACATTAACGTAACTCACTAAAGGGTCGGGTGCGGATGGTATATAATTTTATCTTGATTATCTTTTAATAAAATGTATTGCTATTCGAAAAAACAATCTTTCTGAATTTTTCATTCGATTCATGTAAAATGGTTAAATAAATAACAACTTTCCCGCGATAGAAATAACATAACAAAACGAAAAAAAAAAAATACCCCCTCCCCCTTTTCCATAAGCTAAGTGGTACAATAAATAACTTACAATGTGTCTTGTATTTGTCATACACCGTTATTGAATTGTAACAATTCGTTTGTGTCTTACTTCATGCAGTTACAGTTATATGTTTATTGTGTATGGATAACAATTTTTAAAAGGTTTATATCTGTATTATTTAGTGAGTTTTATTTCACATTTTAGATGAGCCGCAGGGCGTATTAAAACCTGAACGCATTAGAAAGGAATATCCCACTTTATTGTTGTCGGTAAAAAAGGATACTAAATTTTACAAATCTTTATAAAATTAATATTTTTTGACGGTATATAAGTCAGATAATGCATATTTTAAGGTTTTTCTTGTCGTAGAACACACCTCGGGGTGTCAGGATTGTTCAAAGAAAGACCTCCCTCCGGTCGGTCTTTCATTTGATCAATCCTGACACCCCTCGGTGTGTTCTACGAAAAGAAAAACCTTAAAATATGCATTATCTATAACATAATCCTCAACAAGGTGATTGAAGTTTGCACAAAAAAAGTTCTAAACTGGTGAAAATATTTCATCGATTCAATTGGAATTATATAATCTTTCAACGATTAGGAAAACAACTTGTCATTTTTTATGAACATATCCTGTATGAAACATATATTTATGTACTTGTAAGTTTTATTATAGTCCTGTCAGAGCAAATAGATGCAACTTTTCCTGTCTGAACCTTTTTATGACTGACTAAACAGTATGAGTTTTTCTCATTGTTCAAGGCTGTACAGTTGCCTAATGATTGCTTACATCCACTTCATTTAAACTCGGTTGGGTAGCTGTCTCATTGGCAATCAATCCACATCTCCCTATTTGTATAAGAAGATTGTGTATGAGGTATAAAGGCACATATATCTGGAATAGCAAAAGAGAAAATCAAAAGGAGACCGCATACTCTTTCAGTTAATTTTTAAAAGACTTTACAAAGATTTAAGGATTTTTATTAGCAAACTTCTTTTCATATGCATGTAACAAGTTGCTTTGCTGTCCAAATGGTCATATGGTTCTGTAAAAGTCTAAAACAAACTCAGATTATCAAAGATATTGGAATGTGCAATTTTATGTCATAAATATCACTACACATTAAATAACTACATATAGCAGGTCACACAAGATTGTATTAATATTTCATACAAACATATTTTTACATAACAACCATGAATAACTTCATCAACTCTTCACAAAACAAGTCAACATTCTAGTCTGGTTAGTGAGCAATAAACAGCTATGACAAAATTATAAACATAGACAAAAACATCACTGGGATGTTTCAGCTCACAACAGTCTTCACCACAGAACAAACTTTGTAAAACCTCATGTAAAATACAGCCTTCTATAATTTTATGTTATATATTCAATCCCAAATATTGGAGAGGTGATAGAAAGCAAGTGAATCCATTCAATATAAGTTTTTTCTGACGTAACTTGGTATAATACTTCGTATGCGGTGCTAGTTATTTATGGATTAGTTTGTGTGAATGCTTATGTTTTGTGCATCCCTCGGAACATGCCATACATTTGTTGCATACCATTGTATATAATTACCATCACCACACTCCTAAGTACTGTGGAATTCCAAATTTCCAACTTACTCATATAATATAGTTTGAATTAAAAATTGACTTTCTGTGACATTATCTTGCCGAAAAAGGTATTTTTCTGCTTGTGTTTCTATATATAGGTTACAATTAATGATGCAGAAATATTGATTACATATATCCCTTAATGACAAGCTCATCTGATAGATTATAAACAAATAATCATCTTGATAGCAACAGAAAGCCATGGAAACAAAAGTCACTCATGCAAAGACGGTGTCTGACCATGCGTTGTACAAACCTTAAATTGTCGTTTCTGTGGAAAAAAGTCATGAAGAAATAACATCAATTAGAATTGCTAACTAGACATTTAAAATCATTTCAACCAATTAAATTGTTTACTTATAATCCCTGACAAACAGTCATAAATATAACATATGAAATATTTATTTAGTACAAACTTTTTAATTTTGATATATTTATTATAGAAACCATTTAAACTTTTGGTCTACTTTTAATTTACAAATGGTATACATCTAATATAATGAAATATAATTTCTGTATTTTACTTGTACTCTTATCTAAGTAATTATAACTTTCAAACTGATAAAAATTACGTCCGAGAAAAGTTGTATGACAATGACGTCAGAATTAGTGGGTGAAACTTTCTGTTGAAAAACAAATATCAAAATATCTTTTCAGACAGAATGCATTTAAAAACTTAGAAATAAGCTAATAATTAAAATATGTTTGGGTTTGGTCAAATATGTGAATGATGAATTGATTATTTCATCATTTTAAACATTAGTGCAAAAGTACTTTTCACCTGTAAAAGGTAAAAAGTTGGAAATATTTTCTGTTTGTCCAAGACTTGGGAGTTTAAAAGCAAATGTCAATCTTAAATTTTGTTGTAGTGTTTAACAAGTTAAAAGAATATAGGTGTTTAATTTTCAATTCAAAATGTGTTTTACTTTCATTTTCTTTCACTTTCAGCTTTATCTACTGTTTGTCAAATACTAATATAAATTAATAGTTAAACCTTACTGAACTTGAGTACCATGAGTGGTCTATGTCTGTGGGACATGAATGACACACTATAAAATCTATTTAAAAAAAACTTTGGAAAAAATTGCTTAAATATTAGTATACAGTGTTTTAACACTTTAACGGTAGTGTATCATAGATATTTGCCACTGAACATTGAACAAACAAAAGTCAATCAATCATTGATATATTGCAGTGAGTTTCTGAGAAAAAGACATATTTTTGGTGATTCTTGATACCTTCTAGGTACCATTAAATGTCAAGCTTTCTAAAATACAAGGTAAATCTAGCTTGACCTATAGTTGTTAATAACTGTCATTTAGTTTCTTGTGGAGAGATTCCTCATTGGCAATAATACCACATCTTCTTATTTATATTAAATGAGGATCATTGTATGGTAATCTTAACAGTATTGTATTTAGAGCAGTCTGGTGTTTAATAGTTATTGACACAGTAATATTAACTTATAACTTATAAAAAACAGACCTAAATGTAAAATGTTATCACAAAGGAGAGCCAAAGATAAATCTATTGAACAACACAGAGGTTTGGGTCTGACTTAAAGCCAGTCTTCTTTAAAATGTAGACACAAAAGGGACTCAAAGAAGTCATCAAATTTGGCTTGTGAGAATAAATTTAATTACATGTATATCATAAAGATATAATATTTGATTTAGCAATACTTCTTTATTCTTTGACAAGTAAATAACAGCTCTTTTCATTTTGGTAAATGCCTATCATGAAAACATTCTTCATTTTACAATGAAAAGTTTCATTTTGAAAGTTGAAACACAATGAATTAATATCTCAACAGAAAAATATGTGTCATATATTCTCAAAAAATAATAAGCAAGGATCTCAATAGTCAATATATCAATTATATTCAGACAATCATATCTGTACCAAAAGAACTTTGTTGGCAACAGAAAGATTTCAAACACAAATCATAACTGTATAGATTGTTAACCTTGTCAAATGTTTAATCTGAGAAAAAAACTTTTAATAAAATTAAAAATTTAAACAGCCATCCGAACAACGTGGATTTTATTACAATACAAAGCTTTTAAAATTTTCCCTAAGTCACATAATATAATGCATGTTTAGTCCATTTAATTGGTAAGTTTAGCCACTTCTTAAAGGTGAGGTGACAAGGGGAAATTTTATCAAAGATTAAACTTAAACATGCAATTTTAAATTCACAAATATAAAGCATCATCTGGGTAAAACTTGTCCTGCATACAAAATTATATGTTGCACCTTAATTTTAATTATTTGCACCAAATCATGTAAAAAGACACTTCTTTAATCCCCTAGGTGACAGCACACAGATTTAACATAATGTGTTTATATAGACATTAATCCAATTTAAGGTCTGACTTATATATTAGGCTATTAAGTTAAGGGAGTATCCATATAATTGCCATAAGGTTCACATCAATATAATATAAACAGTATTGATAGTGTTTATTTTACCTGAATCTAATACTGAAAGCCTATTTTCATTTTCTGAACTTTAACATATTTTCTATTTAATAAAGGGACTGCTATAAATCAAACATTTCATCTCCTCAAAGTGGTTTTAAATTTTACTTATGGCAAGACTATCACCTTATATTACGAATTTTAAAGTTTTCAATTTTCAATTATCTCAAAGGAAGGTTTAAAACAAACTCTCTTTTGATACTTTAAAACCAAAATTAAAATTTACAACATAGAATATGTCATCTGTTTAAAAACATAACCTTGATGTAGTATATTGTTCAAGTAGTTTAACAATTGCTATCTTGTTTGTGAGGTTTATTTCACTCCTATTCAAACAGTTACGACCAACATATTCATTTTTCACTTCAATAATTATTTTTTTTCAAATTACAATTAAAAACATATTTGATGAGATTACAAAGATTCTCATAATTTAAAATAATTTGGTCTGAGAAAACAGCAGTTTAATCTGGATCAAAGGTTCTTGAATACACTAACGGCTATTCTTTAACAATAAAATGTGAAGGTATTCGAAAACATATTACTCATACATATAATCAATGAAGTACATTTTAACAACTGAGCCATAATTTTCTGGACTTTTTCCAATGTCTGCCTGACTTATAAGAAACTGTTTTATTGTAGCAAGGTTAAATATCATATTAACATATATTATTATCATTCCTTGATCTAAATAGAAAATTTATCTGCATGCATGATGCTCAACAACAAAAAATCATTGAAAAAACAACAACCTGTACATAACAAAACTCAACCAATAGTCACTCAAGTGTAAAATGTAGGTCAGGAAGACTCATATGTTGATGAACTCTGGTCACCATTTATAATAAATAATGTAGTGACACAACATTCAAACAGCAATATGGGTATACAAAAATTTCTGAGATATGAAATAAATCAACAAGTTTGACATCAAATGTGATATGCATGCAGTAAATTGTGCTCACATTTATACCTATTCATAATTTGTACGAAAAAATTCAGTTATCATAAATTCTAGCATACTTTTCCACTAGAAGAATGTTAACTTCTAGCAAACCTAACTTTTTAGACATGTACGTATTACACAATATAGAAAAGAGCCAGTTCTACCTTAAAATTATTAAACCTTAATGAATCCATAGTACCTTTAGCATAAACTTTGCCATGAACGAAATTCTATGGTACCATAAGGTTATCAGTTTGTTCTTAGTAACAATTGAAAAGTTTTACCAAAATCAAATCTCAAACTTTATTTGCTATTTATTGAGCAATGGTTAACCACTTATTTGACAAAAAAAAATGCTTAAAAAACAAACCACACAATAACTTCACTTCTAGCCTCTACCCTTTATGCATATATGTGCCTCCATTAACCAGTTATATGTTATACTAACCATTTTTATTTGCTTTAAAATAAAGATGAAAATAACATCATTGCAGTGTTCTATAACATTGCAGATCCCCCCTAACTGAAGTAACATAAGATTATAAAAGATTCAAATTTTACAGATTGATATTCCATATCTAGCCTCAAAACCAATAACAAATCATTGTGGGATAGAGATCCTCAATAAAATGTGAACTTTCTAATCTTCATATGATCTATGATATACTGACTAAAACAACAGAAATGAAATTACACTTAATCTGATGTCATAAACATAAAACTATTTATATTGTCTCTCCTATGTTGACAAATAATAATGCCTTCTTATCAAAAAGTAAACAAGATTTGTATCCAATATCTAATGGTGAAAGCTGTGTATTGTCTTACTAAAATAAACAAACAATCAAATTTCTCTGTTTATGGATGTCATGAGAAATATTTTAATACACATTAAAAAATCCCTTTCTGATTCATAAATGGTTCAGATTGAATGATATATTTTAACAGTGTTTGTGTATGTAAGTTAAATTGATTGACTAATATGTTTTGCTGATGATTTTATGAATGGTTCGTTGTGTTTGACCATCCTCAACTAATTAAAAAAAAATAAACATTGTGGGTTTGTTTGATTGTTTTTCCTCCAGTTCAAATGAAATTTAAAGTGCACTGTTATGTATAATGAAACTCTTATATTTTACTGACAGTTTGTATTTTTCTTTTGTGTTTGAATTATATGTCTTTGTGGTATGACAAACAAACAGAAAGTCACACCATGCAAAATTTACTTCAGTCCAATTCAAAATTTGACAGTGTCAATCCATGCATGTTTCAATATCAAAAAAAATAATGGTGAGAACAAAACAGGAAACCAGTGTGAATACCTTGGTAACCTCACTACTGTATGGTTTTGTTTGATCACTGTAGTGGACGACCTTGGGATGGTCATCATGGTCTTTCAATTGTCTAGACTGATTAGTGGTGTCTAAACGTTTTGACTGACTATTGCTTTGTGAAGCAGGATGACTATTGTAGTAATCATCTTTCATCTGATTACTGTCAGATGAATACTGATTACCATTGTGTGAACCATGTGACTGATTACTATAATGTGAATCCTTGGACTGATTATGGTGTGAATCTTCACACTGATTACTTTGATGTGAATCCATTGTCTGATTACAGTGGTGTGAATCATAATAGTCTGAATCCTTCATCTGATTCTGTTGGTGAATGGATTTTTTTTTATTACCAGAATCAACACTTGCAGACCTCATCTAAAATCAGTAGTTTCAAAAATGGAATGAACTGATAAATAAAGCACTGAATAAGTATGAGAAATTACTTACAATAAACTCAACATAATTTTCAATTTCAATCAAAGAATGCCACAGGAGCAGAAGATCTTTGCTCAGTTTTATCACTTTAACTGATTCAAAAAAAAAATTGAGAGAGGGGGAAGGGGGTACCACTAATTATAAACCCTTAAAAGGAAGCTAAGTGCAGAGTCTCTGACAGATTATACTATAGCTATGGTCGGGGGAAATACTTACAGCTTCTGTTTGACTAGACATTTCTATAACAACTCGTTCTGATGGCGGCTGCTGCATGTTTTCCCAGTCTTTTTTAATACCACTAAGAGCATCCTCTAATCCTGCCCAAGTAACAAACTGAGCAAAATCGTCAGGCGAAGGCAATAAGTTAAATCGGTCATTCATATCATTCTACAAAATAAAACATTATTTAAAAATTAAGTGAATTTGAAATCTCCTTGACAAGATTAAGAGAAAACATCTGCAAACAACAAGTTTGCACTCTTTGGAACATCGATGTACTCTTATCTATATTTTGGACATACATGTAAATCAAAGATAGAAACTGTAGCTTTTTTTTTATACTGTTAATAGTATTTATTTTTATCTTTTGTTTAAAAAACTTTTTCATGGACATTCAATTGTGAGGAATTTATTATTTATCAATCTTTAAGCTTAAAACCTAGACAAAAACAATGTTTTCAAAAGTTGTTTGTAACCATTGCAGCAATGGCAATTTCAGGAGTCCTTCTACACTACATAATACCTGTTGCCACAAAGGACACAATCCATAATAAATTAAAATCATATCATGGTGTTAATGTCTTACCATTTTGGATTCCAAATCTTTTAATCTCTTCAACAAATCATCAATGTTCAACTGAAATATAAGTTGGGTATATATTATATGAGAAAGGACAGGAAATAATAACTTTGTAACAACCTCTTTAAACATTTATACTCATAATGTACTCTAAGCACTATAATCAGTCAGAAATACTCAATACCAGATACCAGTTTGTTTCTTATGACACTCATTTTCCGTACTATAATCAGTCTAAATTCCTAAATAACATTTTCAGCATGGTCCTTCTCACACCCACTCATTGTATTAATTTCCTCTGATTTACCAAGTAACATATCTCAGTGTTTTGACTTCTATTTGTACTATTTTCACAAGTCAAAATATTCCAGTAACACAGATTTCAATCTGGTTCTACTTATTATCCTTAACCATAGTTTATACGAGTCACATAGAAATAAGCAGGGTTCCAATATTACTCGATCAGTCCATGTACAGTACTTTATCCATAAGATTTTTGTTAGCAACTCTTGTTTCTGATTTCCCTCCATCCCTGACCTTTATCTTAAGGCAGCAACCATTTGATTTTCTGTGGGGGGGGGGGCTATGGATTTTTTTCTGGACAAACTTTTTTTTACACCTTCGGCGAAAGACAATCTATTTTTTTGGCGACAAGTCGAAAACATTTTTTTCTTTCAATTTAAGCATTTCATATAGTGGCAGATGTGGAAATCCATAGCCCCCCTCCCGAAAATCAAATGGTTGCTGCCTAAGACTTAACTAAGTTTCTTTCAGATTCTAATTTTACTCACCCCTTTTACTTTATCCATAAGATTTTTGTTAGCATCTTTCAATGACTGCATTTCTTTCATCATGTCTTCAATCATTGACATACACTAAAAATAAAACAAACAAATGTTCAAAATATATTCACTGCTGTAAGTTGGCCAAAATACCATACCATTAGGTTCTTTTACTGTTTAGAATTTGTATGGGACAGTTATATTGGTGGTGTTTATTTTTTGTGGTTAATGGCCTTGGACAAAGCCATTGAATGGACAGCAAAGTGTTCATAAGAGGAATCACCAAAATTATTACCGTACAAAAACAAAAAAGAAGAAATGTTACACACAGTCCAAATAACCTGACTTGGTACAGACTCACAATGTGGCAGAGTAAAACCAGTTTCATGTACAAACTAACCAATGCCTTTGACATACAATATACAAGCAACATTCATTGATCTTCATAATGTATGTACCGGTATTCTCTTTTATTCTTATGATTTTCAATATGAAATGGACACTTTTTTTTCATAACAAACTGAGTAAAAACTAACAGATGATGCAGATCTATTTCTCATTAACTCCTATTTAAAATGTTCACAAGGTTGTTCAATTAAGAAATATTTCATCTGGTGATTTGGGAAGAATATAGATAGTTCTAAAGCCCATGTTTACATGTATAATCAATAAACTTGAAATCATCCATAATCACTTTATTTCAATATAACAATACAACAAAGACTACTTTTTTATTGAATATATGCCATTTTTCAAACTAACAAAAATCTGGTACTCTTGAGACTGTCATGTACTTATATTCTAGTTCACAATGATTGTGGTTATTTTTCAAATTGCTGTCAAAGCTTTTATATTTTATACTTTTTCCAAACTTAATTTTAAAGGATCATTCAATTTTTTACCAAAATGACAATTTTTAACAAATTTTCAATAGTTAAGTACATGAAAAAAATGGTAAAAAAAGTCTAGCATAATACCATAAATGTATCCAGAACTTTCAATTGATCTACACATTAGGGAAGAATTAAAAACATGAAAGATGTTAATGTGTTTAAATTTGAAATGGATAATTAAATTTATTGGTGTTTCTTTCCAAATGATTGGAAATGTTCATAAACCATTTTATTCAAAGAACTTTCATTTGACTTTTTTAACATCTGCAAAAATTTTATGGACTGCACACAGTTTCAAATGGCTTGTAATTATCATTTAGAAAAAAATCACATTTAATTCAAACATTATAAAGAAGATCATAAGACCTCCATGTGATATGATAGGTACTTTATAAATGTTAATAGTATGACCAGCAATCAAAGGATGAGTAAACGAGGTGTCAATACATTTTTTTTTAAATACAAATGACTTTGTATTGTATTTAAGTTTCATTGCAATAAAAACTTATCAATTTATAAATTACTTTAATTTTGCTTAAAAAATGTAAAACTTCATGGTTATAAACCACAAGTTTTAAGAAAACAATAATACAGAAATTTATAGACTACACCTTCTGACTTTCCAATTCCAATATTGTCAGTGGAAAATTATTAACGCCATGTTCTATCCCGAGCCATAAAACACCATAGTCATCTGGTGCTATATATATTTTACAGAAAACCAGTGGTAGCTATGTCAACTTCCATGGCGCTATCTAAAAATTATGGGGAGAACACTGGGGCCCATTGTGAAACATCCTTTAAAGGAAGAAAAATACTTTAAACACATACTTTATCAACTCTATCTAATTTACCCAATAACAAGGAATATTGTTGAAAAAATTTGATTGATAACAAAATCATTGAGCATGACTGGAGCCCCCCCCCCCTTTTTTTTTTTTAGGTCAGTCAGTACTCAGCAGGCCTCCTTAAGAAAAGTTCTGGATCCGCCACTGATTTAAATCAATGCAACAATAAAGTCTATGACACTGCTATACAGTTTATCACTATTTTTACAATGAGGGACAAGAGTAAAATTATGTTCATGCATGTACATTTTATATTTGAAGTCGGTGGCAATAGTTCCTAGAAAAAAGTTGTGAAGTACACACAATTAAAAATAAAAAGACATCTACATCATGCAATCTTTGAAAATAGACAGGTAACTCCAAAATATGTCAAACCAATTATATTGAGTTGACTTGTTGAGCATTATTACATGTATAGCTTCTATAGATCTATTGGATCGATGGAGTCTGAATGGACTATTTATGACTTTGCATGATACATGAAAATGGTGTTAACAGCATTAATTGATCTTCATTATTTATTTACAATAACACACCACAACTAAATATATATTAAGCTAGCTGTCTTTGAACTATTGGATTAACACAATTTAGACCTGAGAGATCATGGCCAATATTTTGTACATGCCATGCAGGAGCTTTGAGGAATGAATTTGTATAGTACGTAACAAAATCAATCATTTGCTATCATTGTTTAAAGCCTATACAGTCTATTTACACAATTGTAACATTCTTTCTAAGTTCTAGGGTCTCTGTCCAGCAACTGACTGGTATGATCATGCATGATGACAGTAAGACTGACTCCCCTATGGAATTACAACTTGATTTCCTTTTCCTAATATTTTAGTCCACAGCTGGAAGTAACGATGTAACCTATATTTATCTGATTCTCTTTCGATGAAAATCCCCCAAAGTTTTTCTTTGTTTGAGTGATGAATACATGTGAGTTGTTTTAATACTGAAGCTAAATGAAAAAGGAATGATAGTAGTAATGTTATTTATAGTTATAAAAAACATGGCAGCTTGAACTAGGGGGATATTTAAAAAGATTTATCTAAATATTCCAAATAATAAGTGTTCTTCTGACATTCTTTTGATGGGAGAGATGTTTTATGTAATACTATTTGAAAAGACAAAGATGTTGTTAATCTGACATAACACTGTAATTCAGAATTCCTTAATTGTCATTTTAAATAAATTTGCAGTCCAGCTGACAACTGCATAGAAAGCAGCTGCACTCAGTTAGTACTAATCACTGTCATGCCTGGCTTTGATTCAAAAAAGAAATCTTCTTTTTAAACTACAGTTCATGTCCTTCTAGAGTGACAGTCTAAGAATACATGTATGCATAATTAAACTCTAAATAGCAATTATTGCCAATTCATTGTAATACATGTAATTTTGTCCATTGTTATGCCATTCTGAATATATGTATTATACACAACCCAGTGGTCAAACAAAATACATAGATTCATGTGCGTATAAACGTTACATGAAAATCTTTTTTGAGATTAAAGCTATATAAATGTTTAAAGTCAATATTTAAAGGTCCAATTAAAGAAACTTGGAATACAATGGTATTTGTAAAAGCTTCATATACCATTGAAATTTATATATATTAAATACAGTTGAAATAAAAAGTAATAACTATTCCATATGCATGCATTAATTAATAATTTTGTTCATGTGTTCTATTTCCTATGCTGTAAACTGAAAATTGATCTACAAGTATAAAATTAAAGATGCATGTACATGTATGTCATAGATGTATTTTTTTTTTTTCCATTTTACAGTTTACTGTAAATACAATACATTTTTGTATATTATAACAGCTTACAAAATTTGAAAATGGAGGGGGGAAGAGGCCTAAGGAGAGGTCCTGATCCCAAAATCACGGGCTTAAAAACATGAAATCAGGAGGTACAAAATTTAAATAAATTTAAATCCGGACATCCCGAAATTAAAAAAAAAAGAATTGCTGGATCCTGATACCCTAAGCTTACAAACACCTGGCCTCACGGTCATAAAACTTTCGAGCATGATTTTTGTACTCAGACTCGAAAATCAACCAATCAAATTGCTGGATTTTATGTTTTGAGCATGATTTTTGTGCTCCGAGAACTGAGCAAAGTTTTATGCCTTCAAGGCCTGATCTTGGAGTACCAATAAAGGTCCTATCCCCCCTCAAAATGTAATGATTTAGTCAATTTCTTTTATAAAAATGTTTTATCTACAGTATTTTTTTCATAAAAATCCATAAAAGAATAATCAAAGTTTTAATATAATTTAGTTTAATTTCAAATTTTGGTAACTGAACTCATCCTAATTACATGGTTGACTTGTGTACATGACCTTTTTAAACAATTTTAAGACAATCTAGTAAAAAATAATTTGACATAATCTTAACAAAAATTTGATAGTCACTTACAGATAAAATTTATTTTTTTATTTGAAAAGTGTGTTACATTAAACCTATTGTCAAAAATAAATCTAATTACATGTTAGAACATAAGTATAGCTTATCAATAATTCAGATCAAAGTGTTTAGCTTGGTTGACAAGACAAAATAACCAATAACAAATTAAAACCTTGTGGTCATTTTTTATATAATAGTAAAAAGAAGAAAACATGGATATATAAGTAAATGGAAAATTACCTTTTTAAAGATACATGTAGTGTCTTTGGCTATTCATCATTTGCAATGAGATTCCAGATTGAATAACACATAGTTATTTAGGAATGCTTTGTTTTTAACGGAAAACTTATCAAGACCAAATTACATACTGTATATATCTGTATGTACAAAAAAATGTAGGCTGAAAATCAAGTACAACACAAAAAACATTATATCATTAATAACCAGTAATACAAACTATTTTTAGCTTTATTAAAAATTGCTTCTGTGAATATAAATAAGAGATATCCAGAAAACTTTATTACAATAACAAACCAATCTTTTTTATAAATGAATGGCAAGTGATATAAACATAAAAGCATAGATACAAGAATCAGGAGATCTAGAAGGACTGAGGAATTTGATCAAACAAAAATGGATACAAACTAAAGAGAGTAAATTTGATTATTTGCAGATCATTGATATCAATCAGAATGGTCCTCTGGTGGAAATTTGTTGTATTTTCAATCATTTCACCATACTATTAGAAAATTTTCTCTATGCTAAGATGCATGTTTAGGCCAATAGGGAGCTCGAGAACATAATTTGCTTTAATAATGGAATGCCTACTGCATCTTTTTGCAAAGCAATTTGAAAACAAATGTTCCCCAACAGTCAGTCATTTTTTATTAAGTTTTGAAAATCAATGAAAGAAATGATATAGGTTTCAAGTACATGTAGTTGTTTTAATATACACATGTAACAACAGTAATGGCAACTGTCTTCAAGTTCAAGCAGTACCGGTATATATCTAATACTGATCTATCAATGTTATCAAATGTCACACACATGTGCTTTGTAATATAGTACAGAAAAATCTAGGTAAATATTTGAGTCATTCTGGGTGTATCACTTCAAAAACTGGATATCCTTTTAAAAAGTGATAAAAACAAAATTTAATGTATGATATATATACAATAACAGTCTGTGAAAAACAATCCTACTGGACACATCTGAACAATAGTCCTTTATCATACTATAAAAAATCTATCAGGAAAGTTTATCAATTTATCAATTTTAAATAAAAAATTCACACTTACTACACATTCGATGTTTTATTTATCAATATATTAAACCAGGCATTCAGTTTAAAGACCAGATCAATCTTATATCATGCAATTCAACAGACAGATCCATGTCTCTTTCACTAAGGAAATAAGGTCCAAACTACTTCCCTTCAAACATGTTGAAGAGTTTTGAGAATGACATAAATAATCACCATTTACTTTTACAATTTACAGAGAGAACATAAATCTCATTTAAGTACATGACATGTAGGTTATAAATTATGAAAGATGTTCAGAGTTAAACAAAAAGTGATAGGAAAAAATGGTATTAAAGAATATTAAAATTGTGATTCCAACTGCTGAACTGAAATCTGACTATTAAATTCAGAATATCATGACCTTACTGACCCCCTAATAGACATTCTAGCCACTGGCCTGGACCTCTACATGCCTTAGGTTCTTGTTTCCTGGTGCATGTATACATGTACCTCAAATCTCTTTTTTTTCTGAACTTGCTATGCAGTATGGGTTTTGCTCATTGTTCAAGATTGTACAGTGACACATACAATGTACATTCATTGATGTAGCTGTTACATGTCATTGATCATGAGTTAGTATCTGATGATCATAGAAAGTTGTCTCATTGGCAATGATATATCTCCCTTTTTTATATTCACAAAAAATTAGTTAGCATTTTCAAGTTTACTTTTACTGTCTAAGTCAAGTCAACTGTCAAACTTTCACTTTTTTAATGATCAGGATAATTTAACATTGTGTCATCTATTTTGATATTGCCTTTGGTGTATATGTAACAATTTTGGTTTTATATACAGTGTACAATGTAGATGTGATTACAATTTTAGTTATCAGAGCTTCAGATAAGCTGTGTATTTGCGTGATCACGCAATACAAATATTAGAAAACCCAATGCAATTGTCCATTGCAGGATTCAACAACCCAATTAATTCAATGGATAACCCAATTATAAGTCAAAACCATGAGTTCTCAACCATTTTATTGACTACCGTTTGCGTTATTTACCCTTATCTGTTTAAAGTCGTCGCGTACACTATTTTTATAATATTTATAATTGGAAATTTCCTGTCGTTCTAAATATAGATCCCTGCATCAAGTACCTGAAATGGGTCCCTGTTTGAGTTTTCCCTTGCTCAATAGGCACACATGTTTTTGTAAACATCGATCTTCTCTGCGTTTATCATGTAGTCATAATTTTTTCCATTGCTCGGGATTTATCATAACATACATTGAATTAAAACGAAAGTGAATGTCCGGTAAAAATATTTAATAGAAGCATGTTTTCAGCTTCTTTTGAAAAGCTGAGGGAAAGTTATGATGATAACAAGACTCATCCAGTGTTTTAAGGAAGCGTCCATCAAATGCACGGGCGTGTGTACGTTCCATAACGAGAACATTTGCTAATAAACACGGGGTTTCATCAAAATCGAAATCAGTTGAAAAAAGTGAAAGGCCAAATCAAATATGAAATGATAAAGCATCAGAAACCAAAAGTTCTAAATAAAAGACAGCTAAACCCAGATTTATGTAAATTGAATAAAACAAAATCATTCAAGTATAATTAGAGTTAATATACTATTTTTTTTTATTAATTTTACGGTTAATTAATGAATACACATACCATGCACACAGGCACTGATCAGGCACTGCATGGTCTCAGAATTTATTATATGAAGGAATAAAACGAGTGCCTGTGAATACACATATCTGTTTTTGTGAGAAAATACAAAACTGGCACTGAAAGGTTTGAAACGGGACACAATTTAAACCTACAATTGCTCCTCAGTGAATAAATTAAATAAAACAGCTAACCCTTACCATAATCTCAAACCAAATAAAACAGCTAAACAAAGAAAGAAACATATTTAAGATGGAAAACAATAGGGGTTGATATTGCCTAAATATTCAATATTGTGTCGATGAAAAAACCCAATTCATTAAGGAGCTTGGTGGTGAAAAACCCAATTTGATAGTAACCTGAGAGGTGAATTGGAATTGATAATGCAATTAAAAAACTTTATCACCCAATTATATAAGAAAATGGTAGGTAAAAACCCCAATTTGTGAATTCTTATCTGGAGCTCTGAAGCATTAACTTAATCTGATAAATATCTGAAATAGCTGACATGCATGACAAGGCCCAAATTACTTCATTTAGACAATTTATCATCTTACACTTGTTCATTCAATTATCTTAAATATTAGACCACAAATAAATACCTTGAAAAGTAATTAGACTTGCGGGTTAATAGAAATTTGTTAACTTGCACCAACGACTTAAATTAGAACATATCTTGTTAATATTTGTTTACTTTGTTATGCATAAATTGTACTTTTAAAGTTCCTTTTTTTTTTATGTAACAGTATAATGTACCATTCATATTCTTTTTTACTTGTTCCTGGTAGTCATGATACATTGTAGTATTTAAGAAACCATGAACTTTAAGAACATATTTAATAGAGCCACTTCATTTTTTTTATGAATGTGTTATGCCAGTTGACCATGGCACCTTTTCTGTAAACATTGGTAAATGACAATCAACCCTTAATGTGTTGCAATAGCATAACTTTGAAGACAAACCGATACTGTAGGGGGTCTCATCTGATACGGGATCCCACATACTGTTTTGTTAGATTCCGATATCCTGCTCTCACTATGTACATTTGAACGTAAGCAATTCTCTTTTTTTTTGTAATTTCTTGTATCCCGCCAAACTTCATTTCACATTTTCACGTCAACATTATTTGACTTTCACGAGTCAGGCTTACAAAAAATCAGCAATAACACTTAGACCCCAATGGAAATGCAAGTGAAAATGTGTGAACGTAAAAGTTGCCTATCTATTATAACTCTTTTTACACATCAACAACACAATGTTTTTCTATATATAAGAAGAATTTAAAACAACTTTCTTTAGGAACAGCCAAGTAATATTATTTACTATCAAAATTTCATATACCTTTGCAATGCCTTTTTCATTGGTTTCCACACGGCTCATCAACTGCATATTCATCCACATTTCACCAATTGGTTTTTCTGCATATTGTGTTTTTGCCTTTTCGAACAAATCTTGATTTGATGGAACAGATGTAATGTTATCAAGTTGTTCCTGTAATTTAGCAACCTTAATCTCAAGATGATGATAAGGTGTTTTCCTCCCTGTACTAGGAGTAGGCATAGCGGACGACCTCTCACTGAGAGTGTCTTCTGTATCCTCTCCTCGTCCACTGTCAACATCACTTAACACTGATAACTCCCTAGCTTTAGATGCTGACAAAAAATCCCGATCAAATTCATTTATATCCGCTTGTACGTCTACAATATTTAGACGTTTTAGCATAGCATGCAGTAATGTGTGAAGAACATTGAAATTTACAGAACCTACTTCTGGTGATCCCAAGGCCAGATCGACCATTTGGGAGAGGTTAACCTTTGTGCAAGGCATTTTCTTTTTTGATTTTCTCACTGACACATACAAGAAATTACATATTAAAAAGTTATTCCATTTTTTTTCAATACCAGACCAGTTTGTGTACACCGCTGGAAACCATGTTGTGTACAAGATCACTGCGCAATTACTTCCGGTTTACGTTCTTAAAAATATCGGGCTATACTTTCCATAATGTACAGTCTCTGCTCTTAAATATCAGAGTTTAAAAAAAAAAATTTAATTATTTACCACATTTCAGAGGAAACAAAATAAAAAGGTTTGTAAAATAGATCTAAAGAACTATATTATTTTATTGGTATACGCGGATGTTTCCAAGATGTTATCGTTAGCAACAACAATGCTTTCACCACGTGGTATTATCGAAAAGGGGCGTGGTTTATATTCATGTTGCACCCTCAAAACTTTAAATTTCAAAGTACATTTAATAAATATTTTTTTTGAAAAATCTTTATTTAAAGAAAACCTCATAATTTCAATTGTCTTAGAGAAATTTAAAGAACATTAAAATTCCTGATAAAATAGTTGATGTTTGTTAACCTTATATGTGCAATGAGCAAGAAAGATATCACTTGCAGATCTAGAATTTTTTATAAGTGGGGGCCCACTGACTGACCTAAGAGGGGGCCCGCTCCAGTCACGCTTCACTGATTCCCTATATAAGCAAACAAATTTTTTCCCAAAAAGGGCCCCCCCCTTAAATCTGCCTCTGGATATCTTAATGCTATCAAACATTCAAATTTTCATTTTCAAAATCCTTTCTAATACTTAGGTATGTTATTATTAACACATTGGGTTTTCAACCTCAATTACATTATAATTAGAAATATCACAAGCACGTGATCACAAGTCCATTTTTTTTTTTTTTTTTGAATATGTAACTTTCTGTTTTACGAGCTAAGGTGCACAATTTTAATAGTTATTCTTTAATAACAAATTCTGGATCTATTTAGTTTTCATTGTTAACAAACAAATCAATTCTTTTTTTACAAATCTTCTACAAAAGTTTTTTTAAAACATTTAACAACTTGAAAGGAGATGATTGATATACAAGAGCAACAACTTCTGCAGTAGTTCCGTCAACTACAAATTGGTTTAGAATAGGTTTCATTGGACTGAATAAGGAAGGAAACAGTTTTTCACAAATCTTGTCCAACTATTATTATCCTCTGTTGTGTACAAAAGATTTGTCTCATGAAATAGTGGGATTTCAAATTTGAGTACCATTCCATGTACTTCCCAACAGTATAAAGTATAGGTTCTACCATTGAATCAAAAACAAGTCCATTTTTTTTTTTTTTTTGAATATGTAACTTTCTGTTTTACGAGCTAAGGTGCACAATTTTAATAGTTATTCTTTAATAACAAATTCTGGATCTATTTAGTTTTCATTGTTAACAAACAAATCAATTCTTTTTTACAAATCTTCTACAAAAGTTTTTTTAAAACATTTAACAACTTGAAAGGAGATGATTGATATACAAGAGCAACAACTTCTGCAGTAGTTCCGTCAACTACAAATTGGTTTAGAATAGGTTTCATTGGACTGAATAAGGAAGGAAACAGTTTTTCACAAATCTTGTCCAACTATTATTATCCTCTGTTGTGTACAAAAGATTTGTCTCATGAAATAGTGGGATTTCAAATTTGAGTACCATTCCATGTACTTCCCAACAGTATAAAGTATAGGTTCTACCATTGAATCAAAAACTCTTTCTAAAACTTTGCATGGCTTGTATATCAATTGATTTATTTTTCATGTGAAATATGCTTTCTTGCCCTCTCTGTGAAAAGTACATATACCTACTAACCTTGTGGAGGTACAAAGTGGGAGATCTCCCTCTTTACAACGACAAAGAAAGAGATAACTTAATGCATGCATGATTGATAAAACTGTTTTCTTTTACAGTTTTGTATAATGCCCTGATGACAGTGCCTTGGGCATAAAACTAAAGGCTCTCAAGAGCCTGTATCGCTCTACTTTGAAATCATATATAAAAAGATAAAATTTGGTCAGCATCTCATCAGGAACATTCATGCTATGTTGACCTATAATGGTTTACTTTTTTTAAATTGTTATTTCGATGGAGAGTTGTCTCATTGGCACTCACACCACATCTTCCTATATCTATGTTTGGTTTCATTCCATTCAGTGGTTTTCTAAAAGAATTCATTTGTATGCATTTCCCATAGAGTCCTATGTTAAACTAAATCCTCTGCTGGCGGCCATCTTGGATGATGGATCGCCTACAAAGTAACAACACTCAGTCAGCATCTCATAAGGAACATTTATGTTACGTTTTGTTTCATTCCATTCAGTGGTTCTCTAAAAGAAGTCATTTGTATGCATTTCCCATAGGGTCCTTGTGAAACTAAGTCCCTCGCTGGCAGCCATCTTGGATGATGGATCGGCTACAAAGTAACAACACTTGGACAGCACCTCATAAGGAAAAAGTAAAATCACAAAAATACTGAACTCAGAGGAAAATCAATGAGGAAAGTCCATAATCACATGGCAAAATCAAATAACAAAACGCATCAAAAACGAAAGGAAAAGAACTGTCATATTCCTGACTTGGTACAGGCATTTTCAAATGTAGAAAAAGGTGGATTAAACCTGGTTCTATACATTCATGCTATGTTTGGTTTTATTCCACTCAGTGGTTCTCTAGAAGAAGTTCAAACTGTAAAAAGTTAACCACGATGACAGACCACAGACGCCAAGTGATATCATGAGAAAAGCTCTCTGGGCCAGGTGAGCTAAAATTCATTTCAATAAATTTTCTGCAGCAATCCCTAAAGTGTTGTTGTTATGAGATTTTCCATTTGTAAAGGGTCAAAACTCTAGAATGGTAAAAGAAACACCACCAAAATTCAAACTTGATCTTGTGGTAATAAGCATTGTGTATAAGTTTCATGACTTTGGTTGAGGCAAACTAGAGTTAAAGAATGGAAACTAACTTTGGGATAGATGGACGTACAGACAGACAAGGGAACGATGGGGGCATAAAAATAATCTTATTTGTATAGAATATCATTGCTTAGAAACTCATGTAAAACTAATGTGCCAGACCATATCAAATTTCAAATCTGTAAAATCTTTTTCGTTCTTACCTTTATACCAATATATCAATTATTGATTTCATGGGAAAAAATATAGATATTTTACTTTTAAAAGTTGTCTGATTCAAACCAATGATGTTATAAGTACAAATGAATCAATTTTCTAATGTGAGAACTGATGGATATTCCTCTGATTGGTTGCCAATTGGTTTCCTTTTATGTGCAAAAGTACTGAATATGATTCATTTCATATCTTTGGAAACTGATTTTTTACATGTAGTTAAAGGAGGATTGTATAGATATATCAATGCAAACTAGCCACGTTTAAGTTCTTCATTTGATACCTTGTTACTACATGCCTTTATACCATTCTTCAAATTGGAAACATGATTTTAATACTTCATCACTTGTAAAAGGTATATTAAATGTTTTATGTCTTAACTGTTTTTATTCTTTAAGTTGTTTTTTAATGTAATGTGAATCTATGTAACAGTATTTCTGAGGTTTGGACATTGATTTAGATAACCAAGTATTCTGCTTTCTCCTTATCAATATCAGACAGGCTTTTTATCATCCGTTAAGCTGACTTGAGGGCATTTTCATACTAAAAACATATTGAATGATTCCACAGTAGAATTGACATCTTTTAAATAAATGTTGACAAAATTGTGCAACTGATTCCTAGATAAAGAGCTAATGTTTATAATAACTTGGGAACAGACCTTAACATGAAAATGAGGTTAAGGTCAGATAAACTTTGCCAGACCGATATGTTCAACTTGGGATCATTTCATCCACCTAAAATAGTTAACATATTACTTATATGATCATAGAAACAGACTTAAGCGTTTAAAGATAACATTGACCATTGAACCACTTGAACAAAAAATCCCTTTATTTGTAATGAATAAAACCCCTCCAATTAGAAAAACGAAAAATTTAAAATTCATAAAAATTGTAAGGGAGCTCACACCAATAAGTATAAACCATTCAACACAATGTCATGCAACTTGGTGAAAGCCTTTTTGAGTTATTGTCCAAAAACTGGAAAATACCATCTTTTCTAAGGAATAAAACCTCATAACTCTGAAACGTAACATCTAAAATTTATAAAATCTAACAGTAGCTCATTCAATTTGGTAAATGCATTTTTGAGTTACTCTCTGACATGTCAACAACAGACGGATAGACAGATGGGCAGATGGACAAGGTAAACCATAAAACCTCCTGTAAACTCACTTACTGGCGTCCAAAAATCATACAAACTTAAGAGAATAACAAATTTAATTAAGATCACATTTTAAATCAAGGAAGACTCTTAACATAACTAATTTTATGAAAGTAACAGGTTTTACTTTTTTCATGAGATATTTCGAAATTATGTTCAAATAAACCTATTCATGCAACCACATGAATACACAGATTAGAAATTTAGATACGTATAAATATAATTTTTAAAAGTAAACATAAAAAAATCTAAATAAATCAATGCAGCAAAACAATGTGCAAGAATTTACTATGGTGAAAAACAGGTATTACTTACACAAGCTACACTATGTAAAGATGTTAAAATTAACTTAAAATGTCAAGAGTTACTCCCCTTTCTGTATATATTCAAATGTGGTTATGGAAAATCCAATATAAACTGTCAATTAAATGGCACTTTTGATTTTTTTTTTTAATAACACTAATTCTAAAGATATTTTACATTTTGAGAACAAACCTTTAAATGGGGAATAGTTGCCCAAATAAGTATTTATTTTTCAAATGAGGGATACTTTTTTTTTTATCCCAATTTAAAACTTGAAATGATACATAATCTAATTCGTGATGAAAATACAGCAAATGTTTCATTAGATGAATAGTCCTACACTGGGTTCAAACTTGTGTAAAATCCAAAATTAAAAAGGTTTGTTGAGTAAAATTATTCTATTTTTTTTATTATAAAATTCATCCATTTATAGTGGAAAAAAAATACAGCTTACAAATTTATTTTGGCAATCAAACTTCTGCTTGAATGAGTGTTTGTTTCTCAGATTGTCTAGAACATTTTAAAGTTAGCAGGTAAAAATACTTGTTCATGCACAAGATGGACAGAAGGCAATTCAGATTTTCATGTGCATAAATTTTCATTGATATTCAGTTTGGAGGTTTACACAAATTCTGCTATAAGTTTTTGTTGTTCATCTTTACCAATGAAATCCAAGTCAGAATAATAATGAATGCATGCATAGTTATAAATATTTTCATGGAAAATACATGGTTTTAACCTTTTCATTCACCTATGGGTTATTTTAATCCAATAATATTAGAATGCACAAAAACAAACAATAGAACTATTCCAACAACAAATATGAAATATAAATTTGTTCTCAAAATTTCATCCTAAATAAATCATTAACAATAACATACAATACAATAACACTGGAATAATGTCTCATCAATTTCTACACTGGTATTTTATTTGCCTTTCAGACAAATTTCACATTAAAAACTCTCCAGATTACTATAAAAGTAGTAAAGTTAATAAACAACCTAGATGCATCAACAATAAAAAATTAAAACAATGTTTTTCAGAAAATAACAAGTTGTTTCATGTTAGACAGCAGATACCATAGTTTTGTCCAAATTTATATTCTAAAATTACTGTGGATTCATTAATATTCGTTGGATATCAATTTTAGTGGGCACAGGGGAACCACGCATTTCAATATTCAACAAATTACAAATTTCTACAAGGAATGTATGTATACTTTTCCAAAACCATGAAATTAAATATCCACGAATATGCACGTTTTCCTCAACCCGAGAAAATTGGTACCCACGAAAATAAATGAATCCACAGTAAGACTATGATAAATCTGGAACTTGGAATAGATACAGGGAAAAAAAATCATCATTTTAAAATAACTTTCACTTCCTCTTGAATTCAGCTAAAATATTCAGATATAAGATTTATAAATTCATTTATCCTTCCCATAAAATATACCATAAACCTAAGGTATTTTTCAAATTGAATGTTGTTTATTTTTTTTAGACAGACTTTTGCATTAAATTCAGAATGGAATTGCATCCCTGCCTTAACAGTTGGGTTTTAAAGACCTAAGGTGTTGTGTTAAAAAGTCATTAAAATATGACAACAAAATACTTCTTTGGTAATGATTTCAAAAACCTTCTAGACTGTCTATTTAACCATTCAGTGACAATTTTTTTTCACTAAGTCATGATCCATCATATATAATCATATATAAAAACTTGATTATCTTTTAGTAATTTTTTTTTACATGATTTAGCGACCATCAACATTATAAAATGCTTACATCAGAAAGAAAATGATCAACATGTATCTAAAATTTTTAATAAGATGTAAAAGATATAAAATGGGCGCAGTATAAATTAAAACAAATTATATAAATTTTGGCAATCTTAAAACTTAGCACCATAAAATACAATGTTAACATAATTTCTAAGATATTAACTTGGGTTATGCCCCATTGTCCTGAATATAAATGCTGCAATCTTTTCATATGTCAAGAACATCAAAGCTGCTGTCAAAACTGTCTGTATTAACTTAGCTTCCATTCCTTTATATAATGCTGATACACCATTGTCCCTTAAAAAAAGAATATTGATAATACAAATACGAAACACATATTTCTTACATGAAAATGATAATTGCAAACAGGATCAAGGAAAAGAAACAAATGATTTTTTTTTGTAGAGTATGAAGAGGAAAAGGCCAAAATCATACTTAATTCTCACTTTAGCTACAAAATACTTCAGACTCAGCAAAAAGGATCTTGACAGATTGTTATCCTGCTATTTTATAATCCATAATGGTGGAAGACACCCTTATCTACCATTATGGAACAAAAAGATTTATAAGATTCATAAAAGCAAACATGAGTTCTACATCATAGTATTTTGATGAAATACCAAGGCATTGACAAACAGACAACACTACCTTAATTGTTGAAAGGAGAATGATGCTAACCTAAATAAACCTTTTAAGTGAAATAAAACAAAACAAGAATGTGTCCATAGTACACGGATGCCCCACTCGCACTATCATTTTTGTTTAATGGACCATGAAATTGGGGTAAAAACTCTAATTTGGCATTAAAATTAGAAAGATCATTTTATAATAGGGAACATGTATACTAAGTTGATTGTACTTTTAAAGCTTCATCCAAAACTAGCTTGACCAAAAACTTTAACCTGAAACTTGCACTATCATTTTCTATGTTCAGTGGACCATGAAATTGGGGTAAAAACTCTAATTTGGCATTAAAATTAGAAAGATCATATCAAAGGGTACATGTGCACTAAGTTTCAATTTAATTGGACTTCAACTTCATCAAAAACTATCTTGACCAAAAACTTTAACCTGAAGTGGGACGAATGGACGGACGCACAGACCAGAAAACATAATGCCCCTCTACTATAAGTGGGGCATATAATAATTTAAATTTCACTGTGGTACTTACTTGACAATATCAACAAGATTCTGAAGAATTCCCTGTTGTTCTGATTTCTTATGACGTCCAGCCTGTTATAAGAATCGTAGAAAACTCTTTTATATATTAATCTGATTATTAGGTGTATAATTACATTAGATGTATGTTTCATTATTATACGTTATTTTAATTGGCTAACAGCATTCTCACATTCTTCATTTCAAAATGAGTTGCCTGAATTGTAACATACATGATGACATGTTTCCTCTAAAAAGTGCACAGTAAAAAAAAAAAGAAAAACTTAATAGTAATAGGCCTTTGCCAATTCCCGTAATTGACCCTGTAATTAGAGATCCTCTTTTTAGTTGTCTCCCTTATGAGGGACATTAATTTTTGTTTAAAATGGAGAACTAGCAGCAAGAGCAAATTTACCTGTGTGTTATGTGAGTAATCTTTAAGGTTTTCAAATCTTTTAATTACATTAATTTGTTCTTAAGCTCATTACTTTTGACATCAGAAATTATTTTTTATGAAAAATTAGTTAAACTGCTGATACATCACTTTCAATATATCGTGCTTTGCATTGGCCAAAGCCAATTTTGTGTGGTATGGAACCAGTCTACGATTGACAAAGGGAAGTAATTTGTTTAAAAAGTGTGTTATAACAGAATCAAATCAGTAATTGGCAAATGGACTATCATGTGTTCATGATCAAAGCGAAAAAATGTACCGGGATATTTCTAAGTATTGAATGCTTCTTTTAGTAATTTCAAAGGGTTGAAAATGTGTTGACCTTTTCCAACAGTTACAAAAAGTTTTTAGGGGGAGAGGGAGTAAGTAACAGTGTGAACTATACAAGACCGATTATGGTATGTATCATATTTTTTTCCACTTATTAATATGTTTATAAATAAGCCAGTCAGTTTTCTGGTTTGAAATGTTTTAAACTCGTACACATTTCAGAGCCTTTTATATCTGAATATGCAGAATTGATTTTACTCATTGTTGAAGGCAATAGGATGACCTATAGTTTTTAATTTCTGTGTCAATGTGGTCTCTTGTGGAGAGTGGTCTCTTGTGGAGAGTTGTCTCATTGGCAATCATACCACATCTTTTATTTTTATATTTAATGGCTTATAACTTCATAATTTGAACTGTAGCAGATAGTCTTCTCATTGGCCATCATACAAAATGTAGTATTTTCATACTTACCCTCAATCTTGACTGAACAACCTGTAGAGGATAGGTTACAACTGTTGCTACTGTCTTTGCAATTGCACCAATGATGAAATAAAGAAAACCACTTAGCTCCTGAAATTTAAATTTCAATCACTGTTAAGGAACTGTTCAGTCCTTTAATTTGTTTTAAAAACAGTCCCTCACAAATCATATATAACTTTTATTTTTCAAAGTAAAGCTAAAAGTTCAGTTATTTTCAGCTAATATTTGAGAAAACATATTTGAAACTTTTCATTCAAGGTTTGCAATAAAAATTTGAGAAATATGCAAAGCTGCAAAAGTATAATTTTTTCAAGACCTAAATAATAGATTATCATCACATTGCTTCTGTCATTAATTATGTCATGAATTGTGAAAAACTTATTTTTAAAAGCTGACTTTTAGTATTTACAGATATTATAGTAATCACAACTTTGTTCTAAATTCCCTTTTCCTTTCAGAGTATGTAATTTTTAACAAAAAAATATACCTGATGTCTTATTCAGACTTTAACTACTGTGTATTCATTTTTTTTTTTCGTGGATTGAGGAAAACTTACATCTTGGTGGATATTTAATTTTGTTGTTTTGCCAATCTTATAGAAGGCAATAGAAAATTGGTAATTCATTGAACATTTAAATTCTTGGTTCACCTGTTCCCACAAAATCAACAAAAAACAGGAATAATAATGAATACACAGTACTAATACAAAATGTATTTAAATCCAGGGACTTTCCATACAAGTGCCTGCTGAATCTAAAATTTAAATCTCCTGGTTATTTGCTTATAATTAGGAAAGTGAAAACTAACATTATTACCTTTGTTTTAAGCAATGATTGAAAGTATCTTTTTACTGCCTCGTAAACCATGAACTGTACTGAAGGATTTGATGCCAGTACAACAGATGGCAGTGTTCCATTCCATAGAGCTGCAATTCCTTCATGTCTAGCTACTTTTAACAAGGCATCTACAAAAAGAAGAATATGTATATTTTGTAGGAACAAGTACATAACCAGGAATTTTCTAATAACACTATTGACATATCTTGTATAGATATAAAGAGAGATCATTTTTCTTATTGTTATTTTCCAATTGTAGACGGTGATGTTCTTTTGACCATTATTAAACTCACCTAGTACACTATGTCTGTGTCTAGTGACATTTGAATGACTGCAATCAATGTATATAGGTTTCTCTTTTACTTTGTTTAAGAATTTTTACATACATACTTGTAGCTTGGTTTACTATATGGGGTTTTTCCTCATTGTTGAAGGCTGTATGGTGACATGGTAGTTGTTCACATCATTTTCCTTTGGTCTTTTACTTATATATCAATATGCAATGCTCAAATCTATAACTGTTTTCAGATCTATGGCAGATTTCTAAATATGACATCACAAATGCCAAAGTTACAAATCATAAACCAGTTTTTTGTTTTCTAAAAATCTATGGTAGATTTTGAAACAGAGTCATTTTCCTGGGAAAAACATTTAAGCTATAGCTTTACAATTAAATATTGTCAAATTATGTTGTCACTTTATATATATGCTGTACCATCATAATATAGTCATTAATAAAGGCACAGCTGTTCTTTAGTAGCAGATATTTCAGAAGAGTATTTATAATTAATATTAAAGTGTCTATGGCTGGCAAATTATTTATGACTAGTTGATTAAAACACTCCTGAAGTCTGTATTAGTGTATATCACTTCCACATTTAGAAAATCTGCCATAGATTATGAAATTAGAAAATTTGCCACAGATTTGGATTCCAAAAAAATTTGCCATAGATTATGAAATTAGAAAATTTGCCACAGATTTGGATTCTAAAAAAATCTCCTACAGATTATGAAATAAGAAAATTTGCCACAGATTTGGATTCTAAAAAAATCTGCAATAGATAAGAAATTAGAAAATTTGCCACAGATTTGGATTCTTAAAAAAACCTGCCATAGATTAGGAAATTAGAAAAATTGCCACAGATTTGGATTCTAAAAAATCTGCCATAGATTTAGGATGGCATGACATCATATTTATCAAAGATTTGAAATGTTTTAGAACCCATGAATGTGAATCCTACATATACATGCTAAATAAAAATTGAAGTACTGCAAGTTTTTGCTCACTAGTTATTTATCAGCTCAATGCTTCTGACCTAATGCGACAAAACATTTCACTAGAAGTAATCATTGATGTGCAATTTTTTGTTTGTTCATATAATAATGTAAGTGAATTATACAGAAATAATATGACTTTACCTATTAGCCCTCTATACCTGGGAACTTTGGCCTCTTTATGTTCATCTGTATGGAAGTTGGCACCTTGAAGTTTTAGTCTGGTATTAACAACCCATAATGGTGTGGTCACCAATACATTTATCACACCTGAAACAAAATCATCATAAATGTATCTTTAAATAATCTTAGCTCACATATTAATAAATAATTCTTATATACATATCTATAAATACTTGAATTGGATTGGTCAATTTAAATTTTTCTCTTTGTAAATACACTTCGATCAACCATGTTTCTGAAACTTCTTTCGTCATCTACACAATACACATGCTTGTAGGGATTTCAGGATTTGCAGAAAAATTAAGATTAAAAATAAATATATAACAGTTGTTTCTTTTCTAATGCATATAACAAAAAAATATGCATCAAAGCTTCGAAAATGTATAAATTAAAATTTAAATAAAATAATGCATGATTGAATTTGCGAATTTACATCATTTAAGGAATGACTGTAATATTTTTTCTGTCTATGCAGAAATAACATAAAAAATGTGGTGCACACTGAATAATGTGTGTAGCGGGTTATTTAACAGTGTGCACCTGCACCAAATTTTTTGTCATTTCCAATAGACAGAAAAAATATTACAGTCATTTCTTATAATTTAATTCTAAATTTCAATTTAAGCCATAAAATACCATGAAAAACGTTGATGAAGTCACAGTCACATGACTTAATTATGTCTATGGGCAATTGAAAACAAAAAATTCAGCAATTTTTTTCATTTGAAAAGGGTCACAACTCCAGAATGGTAAAATTGACGCCACCTAAATTCAAACTTGATCTGTGTTTTGTGGTATTAACTAAGTAAGGATTGTGCATAAGTTTCGTAGTTTTTGGTTGAATTTTAGGTTGTACATGCATAGTCACTCCTTAAGTAAAACAATTTTCCCCAATATTAAAAGTTTCATGTAGTTCAATGTCAAAATGTCATTGATTCCCAACTGATTACCTTGATTGCCTTATGTATTGAGTGATTTAAAACAGTTAAAAAAAGTATAGCCAGTTCATTTCTTTTTTGGATTAAAACACTTTTTATAAATATATAATCATAAGTATAATGATTTAATGTCACTTGATATTCAGAAGAAAATAAATCTGTAGTCATCGTTATTTACAATCCAGTTAAAATTGGATTTCATGTATAATTACTATTCCAGAACCTTAAGTAGTATGGTCTATTTCTGAGAAATTTACATAAGCCAATTTGTATGTTAAGGTTGTCTGCCTTCTGAAATATAAAGCCTTATATAACAAGGTTTAGGCTTTGACAGTGATTACCATAATTTGTCCTCAATTCTGCATTATTGGTTAAAGGCTAGACAAAAGTAGTAATGATTCAATTGCCCTATCTGATAACCATAATGTTTTGGTTTCAAGGTTACAACATCTTCTTCAATGTACTTTTACAAAGTAAATTTTACATAAACTGTTATCACAGAGATATGTCTCGCCTTTTTGTAATTTTGATTATGCAAATGTTGAAATCAAAATAGCAATACTTCATCTTACACAAGTTATGCAAATATTCAAAGTCAATGAACCATGACTCAGTTACATGGCTAAACAATCTCCAAGTAAATGAGATGTGCCAATGCTAATACAACTGCATACCAAATAAAATTGACTTATTATAAGTCGTTCCCAAACCCAAATACAAACATTAACTTGTAAACTATGTAAAAGTTTTAAGTCATTGAACCATGAAGAGGGGTTGGGGCTATATAATCTCCATGGAAATGCATGATACTTGCAAATGCCAATAAATTTACATACCAAATAGCATTGACTTAACATTAGAGGTTCATCTTAAACTGATCTAATCACAAACTAAAACATGTAAACTAGGATAAGTTTCAAAGACTGTGAGTGAGGGGTAAGGCCAAATATTCTCCATGGAAATGTGATGTGTGAATGCTTGTACAACTGAATACCAAATAACATTGGCCTGCCACTAATGGTTCACCTTGAACTAACCTAATCACAAACTAATACATGTAAAATAAGCAAAATAGTCAATAGACCATGACTAAGGGGCGGAGCCAAATTATCTCCATGGAAATGAGATATGCCAATACTTATACAACTGCATACCAAATATGATTGACCAACTACTTGTGGTTCACCATAAACTAGTACTAACTAGACCTAATCACAAACTAATATATATCAAAATAAGCAAAAGTTTCAGTCAATTGACCATTACTGAGGGGGCAGGGACAAATAATCTCCATGGAAAAGAGATGTGCCAAAGCTTATACAACTGCATACCAAATATGATTGACATCTACTTGTGGTTCACCATAAACTAGACCTAATCACAAACTAATACATTGTTGACAGTGTAAACGCCGCTGACGCCGGAAACAGCATACCTATGTCTCGCTTTTTGACTCTGTCAAGGCAAGACAAAAACTTATATGTGTATTTGTCCAATCAAATCAATGAAATAAACAATTTTGTTTTTTGTTGTGCTTGCCTTATGATGTGCATACAAAGTTATTGTTTTGCAACTTGCATGTGTATTGTACTATCAAATCATTGAAATAAATATAATTTTGTTGCATTTTTGATGGTTTACCTGCTACAAATGCAAAGGTGAGATCTTTTATTGGTGTCTCCTTGTCTATGTCACTAAGGTATGTTGTCTTCAATCCATTATAGGTGTAGAAGTAAACAAAGTTTGAGCAACACAAAGTTACAAGCACAGGAAACAACCCTCTATACAGTGATAGTCTGGAAAATAAATCAGTAGTTACAGGCACAGGAAACAACCCTCTATACAGTGATAGTCTGGAAAATAAATCAGAGGTTACAAGCACAGGAAACAACCCTCTATACAGTGATAGTCTGGAAAATAAATCAGTAGTTACAGGCACAGGAAACAACCCTCTATACAGTGATAGTCTGGAAAATAAATCAGAGGTTACAAGCACAGGAAACAACCCTCTATACAGTGATAGTCTGGAAAATAAATCAATAGTTACAAGCACAGGAAACAACCCTCTATATAGGGATAGTCTGGAAAATAAATCAATAGTTACAAGCACAGGAAACAACCCTCTATACAGTGATAGTCTGGAAAATAAATCAATAGTTACAAGCACAGGAAACAACCCTCTATACAGTGATAGTCTGGAAAATAAATCAATAGTTATGAGCAAAGGGAACAACCCTCTATATAGGGATAGTCTGAAAAATAAATCAATAGTTACAAGCACAGGAACCAATCCTTTAAACAGTGATAGTCTGGAAAATAAATCAATAGTTACGAGCAAAGGGAACAACCCTCTATACAGTGATAGTCTGGATAATAAATCAATAGTTACAAGGTATAATTGTAACAGAACAAACTTTTTCCTAGTTAAAGTTTTGGAAACAAGATGTATAAAGTTTAACATTGACAGTCAGGGGTGCTACTTAAACAAGTGATTTCATTATCACCTATTTCAGTGATTTGATAAATTCAGTTATCACCTATTTAAGTGATTTTGGTGTTTCCTTTGATCTTCAAATGCTAATTTCATTGATTTTCCATATTTTCACAAACTTTTCTTTAATTTTCCTATATAGATCAATTATCCCTTTTTCTATGGATATTAACTTCACCAGTGCACTTGAGCAGTAAGTTAGTGCCTAAAGCTTTTAAAAGTACCCTTCGGAATTGTTCTGTAATCAAATATTCATTAACTACTCTGACTATCAGACAAAGGTCAACAATATTAGGTAACCTGATTGTTTTTCTTTAGAGTTAGAATGATATACTTCAAGGTTATGTCCTGATCTACAAATTATTTCAGAAAATGCATATTTTAAATAAATTGTAAAAACTGACAGGCTAATCAAGCAAAATACAATTTCTAGATGTACATTGTTGTTTTTTCAATGGAATTCTTGTCTTTTTACCAATAAAAAAATCAAGCTTGTAAGAAAAATATCTTCTCAAATTACTTGTTACAGTGATTTTAAAAAGTCTGTGTCTATCTATAGATTTGTTTTTAATATTTCACAGCCAAAATCACTTGAAAAAGTGATTCTGAAATCACTTGTTTCAGTAGCACCCCTGACTGATTGACAAAAACATCTTTTTTTATTATTTTAATTTCATATTAAAAGTTAGAAAATAACCAAAACTACTAACATACAGATATTAGGTTGTCAAGAACAGCATTCATTTACCAGATGTTTTTTTACACTGTGTAAAAATTCAGTTTGACACGTGAAATTTTGGACTCAATGCAGTGGTAAATCCTATAAATAATGTATCTTTTTTTTTTTATTATTTATTGCTTCCACAAATTAATACATTCAGGTAAGTGTGAAATCCTTGACCTTCTGATGACATGTTTATAAAAATGATAAATCTCAGGTGAAAAATATCCTAAAAAATTAAAGGTCAAATGTTCTGTTTATAGTTGTAGTTGTCAAATATGGTGGTTATAGCAAATTTATAATTATATGTGTGTTGAAAAGTACTTCAACCAACATAAAAATGTATGAAGCTCAGTGCACAGATACAAGAATCTCAGACTGACATATAATGTATGCATGAGTTTATTATGGGACTTATATCAATCAAATTTAGTAATTACTGATATTGAACAGCAACTCTCACTTTCATTTATTAGAAGGTACAACTAAAATAGATTAGAAAAGCAATTACTTCCTTTTCTTGATTGTATTGTCTTCCATTAAGAAATTAAGTCAAACATGCATCTTTTACATTTCTCATTAAATAATATGTTTCTTTTTCTGCCAAAGATAAGAAAATCAGCATACCAAAAATTCATACAACTTTTCATTTATACATACAAGCCTTCTTCCTTTGCAAT
Organism: Mytilus trossulus; assembly: GCF_036588685.1. Lineage (NCBI taxonomy): Eukaryota > Metazoa > Mollusca > Bivalvia > Mytilida > Mytilidae > Mytilus > Mytilus trossulus. The sequence goes on from NC_086379.1 coordinate 75,236,365, forward strand.
TTCTGCCATCACTAGAGGTGAATGCTTTGCTTTTCTTTTGTCATCCACTACAAAAGATTTTAAGTGTTTTATAGTGTGTCTTTCTATTATACTACTGTTTCAGAAAAAAGGGAGAAGGTTTTGTACCATTAAAACATTTAATCCCGCTGCAATTGTTTGCACCTGTCCTAATGCAGGCATCTGATGTTCAGTGGTTGTCGTCTGTTTATGTGGTTCATAAGTGTTTCTTATTTCTTGGTTTTTATATAGATTAGACCGTTGGTTTTCCTATTTGAATGGTTTTACACTTTTACATTTTTTGGGGCCCCTTTATAGCTTGCTGTTTAGTGTGAGCCTAGGCTCTGTGTTGAAGGCCGTACATTGACCTATAATGGATTACGTTTATAAATTGTGACTTGGATGGAGAGTTGTCTCATTGGCACATACCACATCTTCCTTTATCTATATAGTTAACTGAAGTTTTTCTTACATGTAGAATAAAGTGAAAAAATTCATCACATTACATTGCACCTCATAGGATGGCAGGTAATATTTACTATACATTCAACATGTATTTGTTTGAAATATCAATTTTTCGATATCAACTATTGATCTATAGGAACCACGAAGATGTAACCATAATTCACAAGCCAATTTAGTCAGTAAATTACTTGATCTTTAGGTTATTTTCATACTTTAAGTTACAACTAACAGTGTAAAATCTGCATGCACAAAGAAATAAAAGAAGAATTTGTCCTCAAGAATATTGCAGATCATATTACCCGATTCACTTCACTTAAAGGGAACAAATTTGTAATATATAAACCTTAAACAGATCATTTTGCCCGATTCACTTCACTTAAAGGGAACAAATTTGTAATATATAAACCTTAAACTTAAAGTAAGAGGTATAAGAAACATTGCTTGGCCTCTAATACTGCAAAAAGGTAAAGCCAAATTTAAATATGTAATTTATTATATAATCTGTAATTTTTAGTATAGAAATATCAGTTGTGATGTTATCAACATGTTGAAATTGATGTTTGACAAAAAAGTCATTTAAATAATGGGTTAAAATTAAATATGAGCTAAAGGGGTTTAAGCCTTAACCCCAAAATATGTTACCATTTGACATTAACAACTTTGCATAAGACATATCTTTTGGCAAAATAACTTTTAGGGTCAGGCCTGGCTTATGAGTGAATATTATTGACAAGCTGCAAAAATTGAGGTCTTTACAGACTTTGAACAATTTTGAATTCTTATCTAACCATGAAATCAAAAAATATAACTGTATCTTAATGTCTTGATAACATCTGAAGGTGTACATGTAATTCAAAAGATAAATTATGTGTTTTTGCTCAGGCCTGGCTTACGAACAAATTTGCTAAAAAAGTGGTTACCATACCATACAATATATACCTTTTCAGGCTTAAAATAAAATATTGTTTGTTTCCCCAATCCCGATCGACCCTGCAAAAACAGTGCTACTCATAAAATTTTATTGTCATAACTAAGTCAAATATTATTTTATTCATTTCCAATTTCCTGGCTCGCCGGATTGTACGATATTGTTCAAGCTTTTTAGAAAAATAAAATTATTATATCATTTATGGCTTGGCAGGTTCGGGATTGAGGAAACAAACAATATATTAATTTAGGCCTCATTTATTTTGTTTGTTGCTCATGATCATACCTTGTAATCTAGTTCTGGCTGTATCCAACGGATAGAACACAAACATGGCAAATACACTACCCTGGGGGAAAAAAACATATTATAACATAAGCTGTGTTACATATGTTTTTGTTCATTTTATTTTTTGTACATAAATTAAGGAGTTAGTTTCTATTGTATAAATTGTTTCACATTTGTGATTTCAGGGCCTTCTATTGCTGACTATGCATTGTTGCAATATTGGAATAGCTCATTGCTGAAGACCATACAGTGACCTACATTGCATACCTGTTAATTTCTGTGTCATTTGGTATCTTGTGGAGAATTGGCTCATTTGCAATCATACTACATCTTCTTTTTTTATACATTATTGTTCTGGTATGGTAATAAGATTTTACAATTTGTAAGTTAAGGCATATTGAGGTTCAAGTTGTAAGACAGTTTCACAAAGCTAGCTAACAGACCTCTTCCTATTTCACAGGTCACACCTGTCACATATAAGGAACTGTTTATTTACAAATACAATGTTTATTATTTTGTTATGGATAAAACTTTGCTAAACTTAAACCTTATAAGGACTAAAGGAGAGTCGACTCTAATTCCCAATATTTGATACCAGAAAGATATTATTTTTATTTTCATAAAACCCAAACTCATATTTATGTTACTTTATGGTCAAGGGGGGAAATGCACAAATTTAGAAATTCTGAGTGAACCTTTTTATTTTCCATCCACAGTATAAGCCCTAATAAAGTTGAAATTGTTGAAACGGGGACTTTAACATGAATCGCACCATACATGTTCGCGCCCAATGTAGCTTTGTAATCAAGTTTTGGCAAGTGTATTCTTTAATATATTTATTGTCATTGCCTCAAAATAAAGTGAGACAGCATTTTTTTTGTTGTGTTGAATAAATCTTAATCATGTTTTGGATAGTGTATTGTTAAAAAAAGATAATCCTTTCTAAATAAAGTGGGATTCTGTCAACGTTTTTTTTGTGTGTTGAACAAATTTTATCATGTTTTGGTTATAATAGTGTATTGCTATATTTTATTGTTTCAGATCAATCAGAGTCAGACCAAGCTTTTAAAAACAATTATCTTTTGTGTTTTTCATTTAAAATCTTGAATGTTTTACTTACACATAACCACATAAGCTACAATGTATTTATAACAACAATCATGATTTTCCATTTATTCAACTGGAAGTTGAATTAAAATTGGGCGCGAACGTGTAGGGTGGGAAAGTGTATTGGGCGCGAACGAACCTGATACCCTATAACATGGTATAATAGTCCCAGGTTGAAATGAAGAAATAAATTACTTTTGGCGCTTAATAAGATTATTTCATTATCGTTTGTTTTTTGGCTGTACAAGCTTAAAGCCATTGTAAAAGTGATTGTTTTGTTTATAAAAATTATAATGGACAAAATCGCTCTTTCAAAATGTCCATTTAGAGCCTTCAGGGGGAAATCTTATACAATTACAAATACTTGATTCAGAAACTGAGAAAGTGTCAAGTCCTGAAAAAGGTCCACTATTCCATATTCATTTACAAACTGCAATACATCAACAATGACATGTTTTGTTTCTTATTCTTCAAATAGTTATATACTTATATTGCATTTTTTGGCACAAACACTTACGGCTGCACCTGCTACTGCATGGACCAAGTTTGGGAATGTAAACAGTTTTTGCAGCAATGTCGCGTTCATGCTGCCCCCTGACTTATCAAACTTAGATAGTGCAGTCATTTGGATTCACATGTGACGGAAACAAATTTCCAACCAATGGCATTTGTCAAACAAATAATGATTGATTGATAGTTCAACTTATGTGTCCCATTATTTTTTTAAGCAGACATAAATGTTCACAGTTTGCAACCTGTATGGGTACTACGTCATCAGTTTTCGGGTGCGATAATCTGCTACATTCGTCCCTTCTGTAGTTTGTCCTATATTTTGTAACATTATTAGATCTTATTCAGACCAATTAATATTGAGATTTTGTAACATGAGCCACCCGTATTAGGCCTCTTTATATAGATAAATTGTAATATTATTATTGTTTTTATATAAAGCCCTTTATTCAGATTTGTAAAATTTATCATTATTTTTATATAAAGCGGCCTTTATTCAGATTTGTAAGATTTTAAACAAACTTTTTTAATGTTTAAAGTAAATTATTGATAAACTTTGAATGGTCGTTTGAACTTTCACGTTTCAAAATGTGTATTACTTCAATCTTGCCCTACCATAATAAACATGTTTTAAAAAGGTTATTGAATATTAACTCTGGTTTGAATTGATTTGCAACTTGTAAATCAATTTTATAAACTTAAAAAAACGTCTTTCTGTTATTAAACAAGCTGTTGTTGAACAACTTGGGAGAGAATGACATTTACAACTTTTACAGCTATTGATTTACATGATCCAAATGAATTTAACCGACTTTGAAGGTTTCTTCTTCCGAATAATGACTTGCACGTTAGAGAGAAAACTCGGACCGTCGGAATGTGACCTTTTAATGAAACCTTAACTAAAAAAAAAATTCAAATATTTTATTTGGAAATTTAGTTTTATCTGTAGTGTATATTAGAAACCTAGAATAGAAACGATCAGAGTAAATTAAATGATTAAATAAACTTGTTCTTAAAGGTTACAGCAAGGATTTGTATAGTTAGATCTACTAAAATACAAATCCTTTGTTACAGTATCACTATGAGAACATGTAAAGATCTTTGAATGTTGTCTTTTTAGTTATTGATATTGATTTCAGTCTATTCATGATAGAATTAAACATCACTAATGTTGATGTAAAGCCTTTTGGACACTAAATCCTGTTGATACTTTTATTTTTGTAATTTACACTGAGGTCGTTCTTTTCTCGAACTCGGTTTACACTAAATTTGTAGGACGTGTACGTATTGATATTACACAATTGATAATACGTACTCTAAGATCAGAACCATGATGTGATTCTTATTGTCTTTCTGTGCAGGGTTTTAATGTACGTGCTTCGTGTCAATATTTCGAGTCAAATCATTTTAAACTGATCGTTGCAGATAATTCTTATGCTTGTCGTTACATCACTGAATGTCCCAGGAGGAGGGCTCACAGAAATGCGTAACTCCGCTACTTTTTTTATGACATAATTTTATAACTGATAATTCGTTTAAAAAGATATCATTTTGCAATAAACACATCATGGCAATAGTTTAAATAACAGTACAACGAGTAGGCATTGGTTAACCTGGTGTTGTTAATACGTTGGTCAACACTTTGGCGACAAAGAGTGCCTCGCTATATATTCTTTGCACCTTTTCTAAGTCGACGATTTGTCACCTTTGCGCATTGAGCAAGAATGGTGAGTGTAGATTCAATATTGCTAGTCTCACTTTTGTTATGTAGTTTACTCGTTGACAGTGTCAGTGTGCAGTGTTTCACGGTGTGAAATATTTCGCCGTCTCACCCGAAATTTTATTTGGATAGTTATAGTTGAAACACCGATACGTTTTAAGGGAAAGCTTTGATTCGATGCTTAAAGGTTATTGATGTCTTCCTGAGATCCTAGATTAGCGATACCATGCGTGTAGGTCTTTTTAATAACTAATAGATTCAATTGTAGATAAAGACATTTGATTGAGGAATTGCGACTGTATCTCATTAAATTTCATGGTACAATTTTTCAGACTTTTCCCCCTTTTACAGAATGATTAGAGTCATGGATAACTAATTTTATAACTTAATTGGTATAACACCTGCGTATACCCAAATATGGTGTCTATATAGCTAGTTTTATGATCTTCATGCAGTCAACACCCGGGAAACATTAATTATAAACACTATTAATTAATTTTATGGATCGATACCTGCAAAAACACAATACAAAAATAAGATGTGCATGTTATGATTGTCAACGAGACAGCTCTCTAACAGAAACCAAAATGACACATGATGTTAGCAATTATAGGTAACCTTACAGCCTTCATCGCTGAGCAAAAACAAACCACACTAACCTATTAAAGGCCTGATTTATTTACTAAATAATAAACGAAAACTAAATGGTAAACAAAGCAAAACAAAACAAACGAATACACGAAAGACACAGAACAGATCGCAGTTAATCAAAGCTAGTTCCAAGCCATTAACACCTGACTTATAAAATCATTTATCCAAAACTAAAATGCCAATCTGTACACATCCAACTTAAAAAAAAACACCTAACAAACAAGTGTACAGACATCATTAATAGTCAAAGAAAACATGGCCTTGCGCAGTTCAGTCAAACTATAGGTATCGACAGATTGTAGAACCTTGGACATACATATGTGTATATACTAGTATGCAGTTTTAATATTTAGTTGCTTATTAATTCATTGATAGCAAAAACAATATTCATACCTTAACAAAATTCATAAGTAAACCGGTTAGAAATGTTATTCTTATTCAAATGATCTACTTAATCAATAGTAAAATCACATAAGTACAGAACTATACGAAAAATTCAAAACGGAAAGTCCCATATAGGCTTATCAAATGACGAAATCAAAAGCTCATACACATCAAACGACTGGAAAACAACTGTCATATTTTTTAAGTGGTACATGCATTTAACGTGTAGAAAATTATAGATTAAACCTGGGTTTATACCTTTTCAATTCAACCTTTCATTTGTAAGACAGTCGCCTAGAATTCCATTATATCTTTTTTTTCCATTATATATAAGCAACAATATGTGAGCAAAATAGACAGACACAAACAGTTAAGAATTATAAAAAATATTGGCACAGCAGTCACTATTATGTTATAATCTTAATCACTATAAAACAAACAACTAGGTGATCAAAGAAAAAAATAATATACAGACACTGTAAAGACACAGAAAAAAAATGAAAGACAGTGAAAAAAGACCATATCACAATAACACAATAGTATAAAAACTGAGCAACGTCAAAAGTAAATTACCAAAAAAATGGACTTAAGGTGGTATGGGAGTCTAAAATAAAAATGATAGAATTTGTTCATACTTTGCCAAAACGTAGTATCTATTGATACATGTTGAAAAATATAATAAAAATGATAGGTCACCGTGCATTTTCTCAAGCTACAGGACCGGACAAATTGACACATTTTGTATGGATTATACAGGAAAAAACACCATTTTGTGATTAGAAACTAAACAAAATGATAGAATGGTTAAATACTTCAGGAAAAGATAGCTTTCAGAAACTGCTTTGAGAATATCAAAAGAAAAGAAAGGGTCACCGTACGTTTTTTCCAGCTAAAATACAAAATAGGAAAATTCCATGTAGAATCCTTCAGAAAATGCACTGTTTTAGAGCTACCTCTCCTTAAAATGCCAATTTTAAAAATAAAGAAAAACAACCAAAAATAGTTAACATTTGCAAAAATATTAATATTTATTAGTTATAGTCTTATAAATTGTTTCTTATAAATGAAAATTCACATTTCTTGCATCAAATTTTGCTAACTTGATAGAAAATCTGGACCTTTGGTTCTCTGTTTTTTACAATCCATACCACCTTAAAAGTAAAGGTAATGATTTACATAGACGAATACAAAGACCACTATTACACGTGATTAAAAGGATAAATCTCCAGTGGCTAGAATCTATAATTCAAGAGCATCATGCACGAAATATTTATCAACATTGTCTTACTTTACTAGTACCTTCGGATGAGAAGAAATTCAAAAAGAAGCTGCAGGGTCTTGAATACAGAATTAGCTTTATGAAATCGGTATATCTCATAAGCAGGCAAAGTTGGTATATTGCTACTAAGGTAGTGTAAATTTATGATTTCAAAATTAAAATCGTCCTGTATACTTAAAGATGATGGTTCTGAGATAACTGCTTATTTAAAATTTGAGATATCAGTCTTAAAATGAGGAAGAGAAAGCTGTGTCGGTTGTTTCTTAAATTTCAAGTTCTGGAGGATATATTATAGGAACTAAATCAGAAAAGTTTGGATTGTTAATGGAAAGAAAATGATTAAAATGAGAAGTCTTGAATACGTAAAGATGATGGTACTGAGATGACTGCTTATGTAAAATTCGAGATATCAGTCTTAAAATGGAGAGAAGGAAGCTGTGTCGGTTGTTTCTTAAATTTCAAGTTCTGCAGGATATATTATATGAACCCAATCAGAAAAGTTTGGATTGTTAATAGAAAGAAAATCATGATCTATAACTAATGGTGAAATCTAATGGTCTGGCTTATTTGTTTTTGTTTTTGATACGTGTCTGAAGGAAGTTCTACTCATAAACATATCAATATAAGTATGTGTATTTACGCAGCATATACATCTGTGAATGTTGGCTCGGGTCAAGGTAGACCATGAACAAATAACTAGAATAATCTATAAGTTTTGACGTAGTCACAGCACTTTATAACATTCGGGTTAGGATTTTCTCTTATAAAACAAATTTAATTGTGTCGTAGTGGCCTTGCCACGATTTGTGGCAAGATTGACCATCAAGTCTTAATTTATCCCTTGTATGTCTTCAATGCCTTGACACTGCCTGTGATCAGTGTAGATATCATATTTTATTTTGTGTCTAATCCGAGTCCTGCAGCCGTACAAGGCTAGAATATATGAAAGGCACTTTCCTAGTCTAGCCAGGATTGTCATTTCGTCGTGTCATTGTAATTACTATTAATCGATATGGAATGTGTGACCAGGATTTGTCTGTTTATTTTTTGTTGTTGATTTACCTCATTCTTTATTAAATTAATGATCACTGGTATAACTTAATAATCTTATTACCAAAATTATTCAAACACGTAAATGAACCTTATAAAGGGTTCACAAAGAGTCTAATTGACCTTGATACATGACTCGTATATGATTTATTATCTCTTTCAAGTGTCTATCTGCCTTACAGTTACACATTTGCAATGTTTTCTCAAGAATTGAATGTGTTTTACATGGGGGAATAAGGTGTTCTATATCGGCTACTCTTAGTCTTGTTCCTTTAATTTTTGTTCTTATGGTCAACGAGTTTCATGACGTTTCATTGAAAAATAACAATAACGTTATAGGAATAAATTAATGTTTGACATTTCCTTCCTTGGCATATGACATATCCAAGAATTCATCATTTACAAATGTAGTCATCATAGTTACCAGAATTTAAAGTGTGTTCGCCAGACACGTGTTCGTCTATAAAGGTCTAACCAGTAACGCTCGATTCCAAAAGATTTTAAACGCAAAATCAAGAACGAAACTGGAGAGCATTTCAAACCATTGTCCAGTAATCGTTTTGATAGATTATTCAAGTATGAAAAGTAAAATAACAAATATACCGAACTCCTAGGAAAATCCAAAACGGGAAGTCCGTTTATCAAACGGCAGAATCAAAAAAATCAAACACATCAAACGAATGGATAACCACTGTCATATTCCTGACTTGGTAAAAGTATTTTTTTATATGTAGAGGCAAGTTTTATAGTAAGCTAAACCATTCACGTGTATGACAGTCATATAAAATTAAATTATATTGACAACGATGTGTGAACAAAACAAACATAATATGTAAAGAAGTCAAAATTAAGGATACAGCAGACACACTTGTGTTATAAACTTAATCACTATAAAACAAACAATTATGTAAGAAAAATGCACAAAATGGCATGTAGACAATAATGCAATGACGGGATGTACAAGTACAGAGCCATGTCAAATTGATATAACCATAATTTTTAGACGAAACCGTCAAAGTAATATTCATAAAAGACAAATAAAAGAAAACTATAACAGTTGTTGTTCTTGTTATTTAGTATATTACAGCCATCCGAGGTACTTTTTTTTTTAAAAGAAGTCCTTCTAGTATCAGTAGTGTCCTTAATTCCAAATTGAAGGTCGTACGGTAGCCTATAATTGATTGAATCCACTTCATTTGAACTCTAGTGGACAGGTGTCCCATTTCCAATCATAAACTTTATCTGCGTATTTCCGTACATTTTCTTAAATTTTAAAATTCAATATCACAACCTGTATTTATCGGTCACTTTAAAAAGTTAAGACGTCATTGCAGCAAAGCATTTAACGAACGTCGATTTCAGATAAACAAAACAGACATTGATTAGAAGGGTAAAACATTGGCCATCGATTTGGAATTATATTTTATTATGATGTCAGATTTGAACGTCGATTTGAGGAACAGACATTGATTAGAAGGGTAACACATTGGCCATCGATTTGGAATTATATTTTATCATGCGGTCAGATTTGGACGTCGATTTGAGGAATAGACGTCAATTAAAAACCGGACGTCCATTTGAGTCTTGCATAGTTATATATTTATAGACTATAATTGTTGAGGGATTAGAAATTAATAAAACATTGAACTGCATTTAACAGAATTGTTTATCAATTTTGTAATTATTTTCGAAGCGATAACTCCGAGTATGGCTCGATAAAAACAAGGAGTACTCGACTTATAAATCATCACTGAGTTGAAATTCCTAGTCAATGTCTATATTTTCATGATGTCATAAATGAATCGAGACGGGGTGCCTCGACTAGGTAGAAAGAAAAAATCACAAAAATACTGATCTCTGAGGAAAATTCAAAACGTAAAGTCTATAATCAAATGGCAATGTCACAAGCTCCAACACATCAAGCGAATGGATAGCAACTGCTATATTCCTGACTTTTGCTATGTATGTATCGGTCGATAACATATCGCTAGATAGTTGAGGCATCGACGCATCGTATCATCAACCAATTTGTGTGGAGAGCGTAAAACTGTTCTTAAGTCAATTTTGTCATTCTGCCTCGTGTAATGTATTTTAAAACTGATATAAGTTTTGATAGCTATTATTTGTGTGTTTCTCTATCCTGTTTGTTCTCCCATTTATTTGTTATGTTGTCATTTTTATTCTATATTTAGATTGCCATAAAAGCGGGATGTTTTCTTTAAATGTCCTGTACCAAGTCAGAAAATAGCCATTTTTATATTATAGTTAGTTTCTGTGTGACTTGCATTTTAATGTTGTGTTTCTATTGTGTCGTGGTTTTCTTTGATTTCAACTTTCTTATTTTGAAACTTGATATGAAGACTTCATATTTTGCAGCAGTAATCTACTCCCTGTTCCACTATGTGACGTTTAATAGAGGCAACAAAAGTATACCACTGTTCGAAAGTCATAAGTCAATTTTGTACGGACAAAAGTGACTTTTGTTCAACAAAAATGAGTTTCAGTTTAACAAAATTTGTAGCATACTACAAATTTTAAATTTTGTTATACAAAATTATCTTTCAGTGGACAAAAGTCACCTTTGTCATGACAAAATTCCTTTTTGTTACACAGACTTGACTCTTGTTACCTAATTTGAAAATTGGGCGACAAAAGTCAATTTTGTTTTCAAATTAGTTTAGTTTGGATTCTGTGAACTAATTTTCATACAAAATCGACTTTTGTTACACAAAATTGACTTCTGTGAGACAAAATTGACTTTTGTGAGACAAAATTGACTCTTGTGAGACAAAATTGACTCTTGTGAGACAAAATTGACTTTTGTGAGATTTAAATTGACATTTGTGAGACAAAATTGACTTATGTGAGACAAAATTGACTTTTGTGAGACAAAATTGACTTTTGTTAGACAAAATTGACTTGTGTGAGACAAAATTGACAATTTGAATTTTGTCGTCACAAAATTGACAAAATTGAATTTTGTCTCACAAAGGTCAATTTTGTCTCACAAAATAAAATCTTGTCTCACACAATTGACTTTTAATGTCTTTTAATTTTCCATATCAGGTAACAAAAGTCAATTTTGTATGCAAATAAGTTTATATTTGCAGAACTTTTTGACAAAATTGACTTTTTCATGATAAAAATGAATTTTGTCTTCAAAAATTAATTTTGTCTACAAAAATGAATTTTGTCATCACAAAATTGAAGTTCTCATAAAACAAGTCTGTATCACCTAGTTTTGTAGGACAAAAATGATTTTGTTTTGACAGAATTGAATTTTGTACAAAACCACAAGAGTCCCATTCAGCGCCCCGTAAAAACAACAGAAACACTTCAGTGCAAGAAAGCAACACACAGATAAACGAACTATAAGATAACAATTGCCATTTTGCTGACTTGTTACAGGACATTTAAAGAAAAATGGTGGGTTGAACCTGGTTTTGTGGCTAGCCATACCTCCCACGTTTATGGCAATGTTAAATATAACACTAAAATTATACATTATAACATTATATGACAGGACTACAATACAATTAACTGGAAGAACATTCAGGACAGAGAAATACACAAATTGACAATACAATAGAAATAAAATAAATTCAAATGTTTGTAGTTTTGATACGAGGACGCCTGACGACATGACCGTAATGGTTAGTTAATTTATATCGAAACATGTCATTCCAAAGATGTTGCTCAATTAAAATTATTCGTTTGTATATATTTCCTATCTTCAAAAGGGTTATGATCTGAACCATCTTAGTTGAGGATAATTAAAAGCTTTCAAATTATTAGTTAATGATAGTTTTGTTCTCATTTGCTCAAAGAATGGTAATTTTGTCTTATCTAGACAAGACCAATGTTGTCATTTTCTGTGTATTACGTCAGCATGATTAAGTTTTTATGTTCTGAGTCTAGGAACAATTGCACAAAAAAAGACTTCTCTTAGTACAGATAAACCTATGAAGTTGTAAAATTTTCAAGAAAACTTTAGTTAAAATTTTTTTTTCTTCAAAAACCAACCAAAAATATATTTTATATTTAATAGATACAAAATTATCAGAATAAAATAGAATACAAAAATTAATCGCTAAGAATAATAAAAAAAATGAGAAGTATAAGAAATTATATTTAGATATTCACACTGAACCTTAATGAAAATAATAAATCTTGAACTTATCATTAAAAGATGAATTACTAGAAACCTATAGAATTATTGCATTAACTTGCTTTCATCGTGAATGTAATTTGATTTCGAAATCAATATTATATTCATTAAAAAAAGTGAATATTTACAGCTTTATCAATTTATTTTTATCAAGTTAGCGTTTTTTTGTATAATATCATGAGAAGAAATAAGTAAATTTAAAATGTTAAAGAGAAAAACAGCATCTAACTATATATTGCATAACATTATGTACTTATATAGGATACCACATGGAATGAGCGATATGGAGTCCATGTGCCATTAGCTTATTTGTTTAATTAACACCTTATAACGAATTAATCCAATGACATGTATATTCAAGTATTCCTGCTATGTCTAAATGGATTTCTTACCGTTTGTACAGACTTGGATTTAAAATATCGGAATAAATCGACAATTCGACATAGTTAGTTTATGGATGTATTTTTATTGGTCTGGGTTTTTCTATGTGGCTGGTAGGTAAAATTTTAACAATCTTACTTGCAAATAAACATAAAATAGAAGCTAAAACAAACAGGCCATACAGTGAGTGACCTATAGATGTTAATTTCTGTATCATTTGGTCTCTTGTTGAGAGTTGTCTCATTGGTAATCATACCATATCTTCTTTTTTTTTATATTTGTTATATAACATTAGTTGCCAATAACTAAACATATAAAAAAACAAAGAAAGGCGTAAATAAAAGATCTCAATTCCATACATCACACTAGTGTCAATTTGCTTAGACTATTTACAGGATAGAACACTTAATAAACAATTGGTATTGCCTTTCATGATTCAGGCTTACGTCTCTAAGTTTGTCATTACTTAAAAGGGATTTTCTCGAATTTTTGCCGATTTTCATGCTGAAAAATGGTATTAAGGAATAAATTGTCACGTGTTGCTGTTGATATGAATTACTGTTGTTTATGTGACAATTAGAGTAATTGCCAAACATTTCATCACGAATGGTAAGATATGTATGTAGAAATCTTTAGATAATTAGTTCACATCAAATTACTTCTTGTGAAGAGGACTTCGTTGAAATAACCCAGTGCAATCAAGTATTGACGGACAGAATTGAAACCACCGTAAGGTAAGACATCTTTTACGCTTTCGTGAAAATTTTATATCCACTGCATGTAAACATGTCTTTTTCAAAAGTCAGAAGAAAAAAAAATTAAAGAAGCAAATGAAAATTAAGTAAAAAGATTGTTCAATAAAGGCGCCACTATTAGTATGAAGAACAGCATGACATTAAATCAGCAGAGTGAGAACTTTAAGGTTGCTATTGGTTACCATGAGATTTTATTTACACGGTATAATTTATTTTCTAAAAACCAAGGAATTTTTACAACAGGAACAGATTATCTTAGATGTATTTGTCAAAATCTTTAGGCATTTAATACTTGGCTTTTGAAACTTGTTTAACTCGAGCGTAACTATTGAAGACGTAACCGGGCGTCTGGTGTACCAATTTTAATCCTGGAGTATATGATTAGTTTATTTCATTTCCCCATGATATTTAACTTGACATTTAGATGTCAATTATATGTATGGGTACCATAGAGTTTTAAAAAAAATCGGATATATTTTTATTGTAAATTTTTCTATGTACAATGTTTCTCATAATTATTTTTTGGATGGCATTACTATTTTATATTATTTTATGTATTCGTGTTTAATGGCATGTTTTTCCATTCTCAATTCTGTTTGAAACATCAATGGTGAGACGTAAATAAACTATTTGTACTGTATTGTTGTGCATTTAGGAGATACCTATATTGTATTTAAAGCTCCGACGGCATCAATTAGGGATTTGATGGCCGCAAATTAAGGTTACTGGCGACGCGTTTGTAATATGCCGTCTGAATGGCGTGCGCGTACGTCCCATAGCATAAATTGTCAATTGATGCCATGTAAAAAAAATACGTTATCCAATCAAAATGAACGTTACAAGCGTTGTTGCATTAGAATACTTCTCCATCAGGTCGAGATTCTATAGGAGAGGTTGTAGTGTTGAACCCATCATATCCGCCTGTTCAAAGTCTGATGTTGTTTCTGAGTATTTAAGTGTTTCTTGTCCAGGTTAGGGAGATCATGTCTCTCGGTCATAAAACTTTACTCAGTACTCCGAGTACAAAATAAGTGCTCGAAACACAAAATCCGGTATTTTGATTGGTTGATTCTTGAGTCTGAGTACAAAAATCGTGCTCGAAAGTTTTATGACCGCAAGGCCTGGTTTGTGTTAATTCTAAGTCTTTCTTTAATTGTTAAAAAAACACATTTAAGAAAATGATGTAATAATGTAAATGTTGATTTTTGTTTGGTAAAAGCCAACTCGAAGGTAGGTATTGATTTGTACATATTTTTATTACTTTTTTGTATACTGTACAATCAACATGTGACGCAATAATGAAATAACAGTTACTTATCACAATATCTGTATTAGTTCATCTGTATCAAGAGAATAGATTGATTTCGTTTTTATATTTATTAGTCTATTTATCTATCAACCATTGACAGTTCTGAGGGATTCATAATGACAAAAAATTGACTGCTAAATATGTTATTAACAAATAATCGTATGATAAATGATACGGTTAGAAATTGCCAAAATGCGAACAAACAAAACACAAGAAAAGTTCAAATACGAATGTCATTTTTGGATTCGAGCGTCACTGATGAGCCTTTAGTAGACGAAACGCGCGAAATGCTATCGAGAAGACACATACAAGATCAATAGAATAATCTAATGTATTGAATTATCAGGAAAAAAGTGGGAGGCTTTATTTTCAATTCATAATTAACAAATTATCATTTTCATCTTTATGTGATAAGATTTCAGCAAAAATTTATACTTAGGTATAATTAGTTGTCCAAGTTACCAGGATTATAATTTAGTACGCCAGATGCTCGTTTCTTCTACATAAGACTCATCAGTGACGCTCATATCAAAATATTTATAAACCCTAACAATTACAAAGTTGAAGAGCATTCAAGATCCAAAATTCCATAAAGTTGTGCCAAATACGGCTAAGGTAATCTATGCCTGGTATAAGAAAATCCTTAGTATTTCGAAAAGTTCAAAGTTTTGTAAACAGGAAAGGAGTAGCAAGGGCCGGTTTTGGCCTCAAATTTCAAGTTTTTCTGACGAATGATTGTGGACACTTTTTAAACACTTAAATGTCTACTCTAATTAATTCAATTATTTTTGGTTAAATATTTTATCTGATTCACTCATTAAAAACGATCCGAATCTAGCTTAAATATGAGAAATCTGTCAAATATGCAAAAAAATGTCACTTTTCAGATGTCTTTTGTCAAAAATGAAAGTGGGCGCATCCGTGTTCATCATCGACCTTTATATATGTTATGTTTAATAATTAAACACAACTTACATTTCAATATCAAAATTGAACACGAATGCGGCCACTTCCGTTTAAGACGGAAACCGTCTAAAATTTAACTAAAATGCTGAAATTGTGAAGATTTCAGTAATTTAGCATGAATTAATGATGCAAGTACCCGATATATGTGTATTGTAATGCCAAAAACAGTCCATATTTATGTAGCAGAGGCATTATATTTTTCAAAAAATAATTAAAATTTTACATTTAAACAATTACAATTAAGTAAAACTGCTATATTTTGGGGCCAAAAAGGGGTCTTACTGAACCTACTCCTTTATGAAATTGACCACATTATTGATATTCATGTCAACACCGAAGTATTGACTACTGGGCTGGTGATACCCTCGGAGACGAAACGTCTATCAGCAGTGGCATCGATCCAGTGGTGTAAATAGTTATCGAAAGTCCAGAATTATAATTTAGTACGCCAGACGAGCGTTTCGTCTACATAAGACTCATCGGTCACGCTCATATCAAAGTATTTATAAACCCAAACAAATACAAAGTTGAAGAGCATTGAAGATCCAAAATTCCAAAAAGTTGTGTTTTAAATACGGCTAAGGTAATCTATGCCTGTATAAAAATATCAAGTTTGATTCCAAGTGTCAAGTATTCGATAAAAAATAGTTTTTAGTTTTGTCGGGTTGTTGTCTCCTTGACACATTCCCCGTTTCCATTCACAATTTTAGTTTATATCTTCAAATACGACCATTGTTGATCCAAAACGTGTTTGTAATAATTCGCACAAAGTTATGTGTCACTTTGTTGTTTTCTAACAAAGTACTGTATTTTGTTCTTACCTTAAACAGGTACTGTTTAGAAAGTTGAACAATTGTGTCCGACATATTTGTGCTACCTTTTTACAGTACGACAGATATTGTCACTGATTGTTTTTTTTGCATTCACGATCTGAAAAAGATCTTTCACGATCCGATTGCAATGTTTGACTATCGTTACTTATATGTTCACGATTATTGTTCTCGATATACCAAATGTGACAGCAACGGGAATTCATGTCTACCGCGATGCATTACGTTTGCGCTTATTACCATTACATTTGCACGCAGCTTTTGATTAAATTTGCGCGGATTTTTATGACAGGTGAACTCGGGTGAATCCGTGTACATATATACCTTTGTTTTAATCAGATTGTATTGATACACATTAATACTGCAACAGGAGGTTAAAACTAGTAAAAAAGATATTAATATAAACTGTCTAACATTAAAAAGAAGATACATTATATCAGACAAAAGGTATAAAAAATTTAATATGTAATAAAACGTGAACTCACATATCTTCCATATTGTTTGTATAGGTCAGATTTTGTTAACATAGAAAAAGAAATGGATCTTTATTTTATGGTATTCCCAATAACGTTTTGAATGAAACAGCTTGTCAAAAGTCTGTAGATTCGTTTTATTGTCAATTATTCTAAACATAAGCTCTGACCAGCTGATAATCGAATATAAAACATATAAAGTGACAATAAAACAAAGTTTATATGCAGCATGTAAATGAAAAATGATTTTTAACAGCATAACTTATAAATCAGTAACTGTGTTTGATATAGAATCTTTTTTTAATACATTTTGACTGCATTAAGCTAAACACTTTTCATCTTCTTCTGAAGCCGAGGGTAATTGTATAATCTTCTTCTGAAGACGAGGGTAATCTTATACATTTAGAACAGATAAAAAATAACGTTGGAATAATCATCTTAACGTCTTTTTACTCTGAAAAAAAAGAAGACAAAAAGTGTTTAGCTATTCTTATTTATTTAAAGGAGTGATAACACATTTGGTATCTCAAGATACTGATATTTCAAAGGCAAGTTTTTTTTCGGACGAGTCCAGGCTTTATATTAAGATTTTCCTTGCAAAACAGTTTAATTTTCATTAATTTTCATAACCACTTCTTGTGATTGCGGTCGATTTTCAATTATGATATAAATCTTGTCTCAATCTAAATTGAGCTGAAAATAAAAGCCATTTTCATAAAAAGTTATAAAGATCAACTGATTAAGAGTATACATTAATTGAACTTCTGTGTATTTCACTCTTTAAGGCTGTCTTGCCTACTTATCCTTTTTTTTTTTTTTTTTATCTTATTTCTTTAAATTACGGTTAGTAAAAGGAAACATGATGACAAAGGGGTTAACAAAAACAGCTACAGGCGGAAGTTGTAGGGTAAACATCAAACACACCAAATTGAAAAACAGAAAAACAGAAAAACATCGACAATCGCAAAATTACAATATAAAACCTAAATGTTGTGTAACAGAAATCGTCCCCTCTTATTTAAACATTGAAAGACTAGGTTTCTCAATTATATAAGCAGTTCATATTTCAAAAGTGCCATTCGCTTTATTGCTCATTACAAGTCAAACAGTTGTAATAATGCACATGCGGTTATGTCCCAAGTAGTACAAAACAAGGACTTGGTTGTGACAACGAAAAGTAGAATTTATGTTTAAAATTGAAAAAATAAATAAAAATGAAAATTTTATTCGTCGGTTATATTTTTATTGGGGGAAATATCCATTCTTTTTAGTTTTCATATGTTTAAGATTCATATTGATGCATCTATTTTTACTTTAAGATTATCAATTATATTTTATTTTACCCAATTTTCCTGTCCACATGTCTTATATATGCACATGTGTAAAGGGTAGATGCCAATTCTTTTGTATTTTTCGGTTCAACTATCTACATGTCGATCTACTTTCTTTAAAAAATAGATAGATTTATCATATATTTAGTACAAAATACAGCTATTTTGTATATCTAATAAAGGTTCGTTTTTCCAGTCTGTATCACCTACCCTTTATTGCATACCCCGTATCGCATGGCTGAACCCGTATCGCATACCCCGTATCGCATGGTAAAACCCGTATCGCATACCTTTTTTTTTTTTTTTTTTTTTTTTTCATTTTTAATACATGAAGTCAGTTTTTTTGACGTCATTGTTTGGTATGTAACGTCTTTGAAGTTTTCACAACATATTTTTTGGCACACTAAATGTAACTATAAAAAATCCAAAACACACAAATAAATACAATAATAAACAAAATATTTTTAAAACAACAGATTGTAAGGTAACACAGGTGCTTCGTATAAGTAATTGAGCAGTTATTTTAAGGCTTTGAAACAAGACAAAAGCAGAACTGAAGGTAACCCAGTGCTATGGATCAGAAAACAGTTCATAAAATATAATACTCTTCTGTTGAAATATATGATAAAGCGTATAATACATGGCAAAATCCTTATCACATGCCGTATCACCCTCGACCAATATCATCCCTCGGGCCTAAGGGCCCTTGGGCTGATATTGATGTCTCGGGATGATACGACATATGATACGGATTTTGCCATGTATTATTCTCTATGTATCACTATCACTGCTTCTGATCCGATGGATAAAATCTGTTGTATCTAATCGTTAATTGTTCAGACGTATTTATAACATAATTATTTATGTGACTGAAACTTACATGAATTTGTATGATCTTTTTACAATATATAATTCAGCTGATTTGTAACAATTCCATCTTAAGGTAACACCGGCAACCGAATGCTCTTTTTTAAGAGCCTTTGTGGTCGAGTGGTCTAGCACGTTGGACATAGTGCAATGCGATTTGGTGCGACGATATCTCAGCAGGAGTTCAACTCCCGGTGAGGGAAGAACAAAACATTTTGCTAGCGCAAATTTTACAGATCTAACATTTTTGGGCTGTTATTTAGACGAATCACATTATATTTAAACACTCGTCAAAGAAACCATAGCTTAATATTTGAAGGCAAGCATTCTCGTAAGAAGATTCTTTTTCTTCATGGGTGATATAATTAAGTTTTTCAGTGCAATCATTTTATAGAGTTTTAATTAAATTACGACTACATTGGTATCAATTTATCCAAGGTCACTATAAGGTCATCAGCATGATACCTTGATGTGTTTCTTTAGTTTTATTCGAAATACACGCAATATTAAACGGATTGAATTAAACAACACTATCGTTTTCGTGCCCCGATTGATGCATTATATCGCTATAGGGTCGCGTGGGATACACATCGTAAGAGAATCTTTATGGTCAAAATCGATGGTTTTATTATTAAAGATATCCTTTGTTTAATTTGCAATGTATACAAGATTCACATTATCAACTATCATAATGTATGATGATTCTATGATTTTCATGTCAACACTAAATATTACATTTTACATATTTACGAAATGACTGAGATATGAAAAACTCTGTTAACGGATTTACTTATTGCAGAATGATTTAAAATTACCAGGTATGTACATCGTAAAGAATGATTTACCAAAACAACTAAAAATACAATAGATATAAGAAGATGTGGTATGAATGTTAACAACATCAAAGTAAGATAATAATAATGTTACCATGCAATGTTCTGCCAAAATAACTAAAAAAATAAGGCACTGGTTTAAAAGTGTAAAGCAGTTAGTAACAAAATATTTCAATCATCTTACAACTGTAAATTTTCGTCTGCGATTTTCCCACAATACATCTCGTTAACAAAATAAATATCGGTACTACACATAAGAAACGGTTTGCATTCATAGATTGATTACATTCCACACAAGGACCAATCAAGAAAAAGTCTCTCATTTAAATATCCTTTAACTCTACTTTCCACTATATAGATGACGTTCTTTCACTAAACAATTCAAAATTTGGTGACTATGTGGAACGCATCTATCTCATCGAATTGGAAAAAAAGGATGCTACAGATACAGTTAAGTCGGCTATATATCTTGACTTACATCTAGAAATTGACAATGAGGGTCGGTTGAAAACAAAACTTTACGACAAAAGAGTTGATTTCAACTTTCCAATTGTGAACTTTCCATTTCTAAGTAGCAACATTCCAGCAGCACCTGCATACGGGGTATATATCTCCCAATTGATACGATATTCCCGTGCTTGCATTTCCTATCATGATTTTCTTGATAGAGGGTTACTACTCACAAGGAAGCTATTAAACCAAGAGTTCCAAATGGTGAAGTTGAAATCATCCCTTCATAAATTTTACGGACGCCATCACGAGTTGGTTGACCGTTATGGAATAACCGTTTCACAAATGATATCGGATATGTTCCTTACGTGGTAACTACAATCCCCTTCCCTTTCATGAATGTGACCCACCGAATTAGACTGTATACCGGATTTGTAATCACATAGGCAACACGACGGGTGCCACATGTGGAGCAGGATCTGCTCACCCTTCCGAAGCACCTGAGATCACCCCTAGGTTTTGGTGGGGTTCGTGTTGTTTATTCTTTAGTTTTCTATGTTGTGTCATGTGTACTATTGTTTTTCTGTTTGTTTTTTTTCATTTTTAGCCATGGCGTTGTCAGTTTGTTTTAGATTAATGAGTTTGACTGTCCCTTTGGTATCTTTCGTCCCTCTTTTAAAGAGTTAGCGTCGACCGACTTACCTCACGATTGGAAACCTACAAATAATGGATAGAGTAAACATTAAAGTATCCGTTTAGCCTTGTCGTAAAGGTTCCCTATGGTGCATACTTGTGTGAAATCGCGATAAACTGTGATTAGTGTTTTTTTTTTATAATTTCTATGATTTAACTCAAGACCAGTTATAATTAATACTCCAAAAATGATTTTGGCAATATTTTCCTGTAAAAGACCGATATATCAGGATTTTTTTCAACATCACACTTCAGCTCATACACGAGAGTGACGAAAGATATCAGAGAGACAGTCAAACTCTAATAAATCGAGAATAAACTGACAATGCCATGGTTTAAAATGAAAAAGGACAAACAGACAAACAATAGTACACATGACACAACATAGAAAACTAAAGTATAAGCAACATTAACCCCACCAAAAACTAAGGGCTATCTCAGGTGCTCAGGAAGGGTGAGTAGATTCTGCTCCACATGTGGCACCCGTCGTGTTGCTCATGTTATAACAAATCAGGTAAATAGTATAATTTCGGTAGTTCACAGTCATGAAAGTGAATGGGATTGTTTTTACGACGTAATGAACATATTCGATATCATCTGTGAAACTGTTATTCCATAACAGTCAACCAACTCGTGATGGCGTCCGTAAAATTTACGAAGGGATAATTTCAGCTTCTCCATTTGGATTTCTTGGTTCAATAAATTCCTTGTGAGCAGCAACCGTCCATCAAGACAATTATGCTAGATATTACAAGCACGGGAATATTGTATCAATTGGGAGATATATACCCCGTATGCAGGGGCTTCTGGAATGTTACCACTTAGAAATGGAAAGTTCACAATTGGAAAGTTGAAATCAACTCTTTTGTCGTAAAGTGTTGTTTTCAACCGATCATCATTGTCAATTTCTAGATGTAAGTCAAGATATGAGGCCGACTTAACTGTATCTGGTGTATCCTTTATCTCTAGTTCGATGGGATAGATGCGTTTAACATAGTCACCAAAACGTTGAATTATTTAGTGAGAGAACATCATCTATATACGTAATAAAGGATACTACAGAAATAACTAGAATATTCGCTTCATATCTTGACCTTTTCTTTGATATTGAGACGGATTGACGACCACAAACAAAACACTTTGGAGGGCGATTTTAACTTTCCAATTGTCAATTATCCATTTCTCAATGTACTACACTACTCTGCGCCATCGTATAATGTGAACATATCTCAAATGATACCGTACGCTGGTGCATGTTGAAACATATTCAAACATATTAGAAGACGATGATATCAAAACGGCATGGTAAAAGTCGAAAAACGACGTAAATGACAAACAAAATTCTGCCAAATTCTACATAGACCACCAACGATAAACACGAAACATACTGAAAACCAGTATCACGAATAATGATACC
Organism: Mytilus trossulus; assembly: GCF_036588685.1. NCBI lineage: Eukaryota > Metazoa > Mollusca > Bivalvia > Mytilida > Mytilidae > Mytilus > Mytilus trossulus. The sequence continues at coordinate 75,259,214 of NC_086379.1, forward strand.
TTTAAGCACTGTCGTGACCCAACTCACTAGCAACATCTGTTTGCAGTTTACACTTATTTTTAGATACTAAGTATCAGATCAGATCTGAAAATTTGCAATTAATTTGTGGTTCCTTCCTGTTTGTATCATATTGATACTTTTGATTCGCATGACGCGGGTTGCATGTAAATGTTGTTGACACAACCGAGCTGAACTATTTTTGATTGTTTGTTGAATTCCCCCCAGCTTTGTTTAAAACATATATAACCATCGATAACTAACGTACTGTTGCCTCTAATACTTCTTTGAGACATACAGACAAAATAGCAGCCAGTTCAAGTCAAGAAAATTGAAGTCAAGGCTATTAAAGGTTATATGCTATGTGTACTTTTGATTGTTTGTGGGTGTTTTGCTTTTTTTGACATGACGTTGTCAGTTTATTTTCGACTTATGACTGTTAATATCCCTCTGATATCGCTCGTATCTCTTTTTTATGCTTGCATCTCCTAGTATTGTAAAAAAAACTTCAACCAAGACAAGAAATTTCATTCTCTAAAACAAGTAAGTAAAGGCGTAGTTGTCATACAGCCACTATAAACCTTTACTGGGAGTCAAACTGTATTCTGAATTACAAGATTACTTACAGAAGAAATGTTTTACCATCAGCTGTGCGATATAAATGCTATCCCTAGTTCAGATATCAAGTCAATTAAACAGACCAGACTGTAGGACATACGACTACGACAATCAGAAACATTCCACAAACTACAGTCCTGTGATCATGGCTAGTTGCATGCATCAGGATAAGACGTTGCTTTCAATACAGGGTTCTTTTGACATTTGTTCTTGAGGTGCACTGATGTTTCAGTTGGTTTATGTCCCCCATTAAATAGATTGATATGGCCAAAGTGTGTTTTGTAATGAAAAAATGTTTGAAATTGATGTCCAATGACGCTGGATAAAGCTTGCTATATGTGGTACACAAACATTTGACCACCACTCTATTGCAATGCACAACACGTTAAATGTCCGAAGTGTAACATTCATATTCGAAATAATATTATAGGATTCGTGGCTCAAGAATTTTGTCGTGTTCTTTAAACACTATTGACTAATACTGACATTCGATATTTGCTAAACCTTCTACTTGCGAACATATGTATTCCAGACAAGGATCAGAACATCGTAAGAACGTTCCCACATTACAAAAGTCATTTGAGGTCAGCATAACTGATTAAAGATACGCATATTTAGTGCTATGGCAATACATTCTGCATAGAATCTTTTTTCATCTTGCGTCACTTAGTTTTCGTGTTGAATAACCTAAACTATCTCCATTTTCAGACGAATAAAAGTCTGTTCTATCATAAAACATATCTTTTTAAAATTGTAAGTTTATATTAAAATGATTTATATTCCTATTATTACAAATTTATTTCATAGCAATCGTCGTGACATTGTAAAAACTCAATCATAAGTAAGTTTTGAAATAATTTCTGTTGTCTGTTTAGCATGTACTGAATTCAACGTGTATGGCTGAAACTTAAGTTTTCACTTTCATTGATGTATACTAGATGGTTATATTAATAAATACATATTTATTAATAATTTCCTTAAATTTTGTTTAGTTTTGATAGACGTTGTTTTTTATTATTTGAATAAGGACATCATTTAAATCTCAAAGAACACATATTTCCAAATCCAATGATATATGATATAGCCGTGTACCATTTTTGACGATTAAAATTTCATAATTCCGACTTTAGTCACCGGCCTATGTGTTATGGTAATTTATAAAAGATAATTAATCGCCCAGTTCATTTATTAGATTTTAGTTTGGATCAACGAAATTTATACAATATATTTGGTTTATAGTTTGATTCAGAAGAAACACCGACATAGCTAGATAATACAATAACTATCTAATTACTACCACAATTTGATAGTAATTAGTAAAGGCAACAGTTGTATACCGCTGTTCAAAACTCATCAATCCATGGACAAAAACAAATTCGGGGTAACAAACTAAAACCGAGGGAAACGCATTAAATATAAAAGGAGAACAACGACACAACATTAAAATGTAACACACATAGAAACGGACTAAGCATGAGACAAAATCATATGAGAATAACAAATATAACATCAAAACCAAATAAATGAATTTAGGATAGATAAGTACCGTGACACATCTTATAGTAAAGTGAATTCACACTCAAAAATAAGAGAAAACAAACGACACAACGTTAAAATACAACACACACAGAAACGAACTATAATATAACAATGGCCATATTCCTGACTTGGTACAGGACATTTTTAAAGGAAAAAGTGGTGGGTTGAACTGGTGGTAGTATTGTAATTGGTGGTAGTATTTTAATTTTCATTGTTATTAATAAATGTTATTTCAGTCTTACACATCCAATCTTGAATTCTATCCTAATTATATCTTATTTTCTGGAAAAAGTGTGACGTCACTTTGTGCGTTGATGGCTCTGGCTAGTTCTGTTCTTATCCTAGGCAGAAAATCCTAGCCGTATGTGGCACAACTTTTTTGAGCTCTTGGTCCAAAGTGCTCTTCAACTTTTTGTTGTGGCTTTCTAACTTTTTTCATCTGAGCGTCACTGGTTAATCTTTTGTGGACGAAACGCACGTCTGGGGTATTGAAATGTTAACCTGATACCCTTTGTTAGCTATTATTCGTGTGTTTCTCTGTCCTATATGTTCTCCCATTTATTTGTATTGTAGACCTGTCATGTAATGTTGTGATTTTATGTTATAAAAGCGGGAGGTTTGGCATGCCACAGAACCATGTTCAACCCTTCATTTGTTTTCTTAAAATGTCCAATACCAAGTCAGGAAAATGGACATTGTTATATTATAGTTCGTTTCTGTGTAAGTTACAGTTCTCCTCTTATATTTGATGGGCTTCTCAGTTTTAGTTTGTAACCTGGATTTTTTTTCCTCAATCGATTTATGAATTTCGAACAGCGTTATACCACTGTGGCCTTTATTTGGTACAGGCATTTTTAAATGTAGAAAATTGTGGATTGAACCTGGTTTTATAACGCTTAATTTCGTACTTTTGTGACAGTTGAAACAAATTCCGTTATATTAACAACGATGCGTGAATAAACCAGACGTAATCGGTAAAATAGTAAAAATATGGTTACAGCAGTCATCACTGTGTTACAATCTCAAAACAAACAAACATTTACAAAAAAGCACAAAAAGTATATATCAAATTAAAAAAAAACACATTCATTGTTTCTCGTGGTTGGCGTCAGAAAATGTGAATGTCGCATAAGAAGAAATTTGTCGTTCAATGTATATTCAAAACAATTATGATTTCACATGGGGAATAGGTATGCAGGGTTAAGAAATCAAATGTTATGTCAGAATTGATTTTAGAAACAGACCGAGATTTAAAATTATCCATAAGTTCTTTAGGATTTTTAAGAATCAATCTATAGATAATACCACTACGCGAGTAAAATAATTTTGTCGTTTGTCGTTCAAAGTATTATCAGATTTATAATAGAACAATAACATATGATAATGACAGAATCTTTGTCTCTTGTCTCTTTTTCATCTTGTGTGTATGTTAAAAAAAATGTTGGGTTTTTTTTGCCAAAAAAGTTTTCGAATCATAGACAAGAAAACTAAAAAAAACCCACAAAGTTTAATGAAAAGCAGTCATGTTGTCTGCATATTGCCATTTTCCTGCATATGCAATTAAAAGTTGTCCTAAGAGTTTTCGTTTTCTTCTTTGTCAAATGAAACCCTGTCAGATATCACATTTTTTTTTACTTTGCTTTGAATAACAATAAAAACTTCACAGAAAAGTTTGTAATGTAAGAAAAACAAAAACAAAAGATGACGTACTATATCATACTGGGGAAACCTTTCGAACTTATCTAGAAAGGTTAAACTCGTAGAAATATGTTTTGCAACAAGTTGTTAATGCTGCCAATGTTAAAAAACCTTTAAGGGTGTTAATGAAAGAAATTATTTCTATCACGTTGGTCCAGATTCAAACGTGTTTACATGGACAATTTGCTTTATGTATACAAATGATACTTTAAATTGATTGATTGCTGTTTGTTTAACGTCCAGTGCACAAAATATCAGAGATTTCATGACGAGAACAAATAAAAAAAAATGATATAAAAATCAAGTTATGAGTGTTACATCAAGAGTGAAGTATGATTGAGTAACTTGGACTGTCACTGGAAAACGTGGATGGTAATGGCCAGAAACATTTCCTAGGAACATATCATCCTTGGAAAACATCAGACCAGGTTAATCCCAGGGTTCTGTAATGTGCAGTCAGGGTGGCCGCCATCATACACAAAACATCGGATTTCTTGTTCTCACATACCGTACGTATTTCTGCGAATTTGTTCATCCCTCCAAGTAAAACGAACACCCCTGTGTTTCTAATGCGAGATGGAAGATCTATGATCGCGATGAATTTTTGGAAATATTTATCTTTATTTTGAATTATTTAAAGAGAGTTTTGATGTTTATACGGACATTTTTATACGTTGACTGTCATTACTATACTTCTTTGAGAACTATTGATTTAGGAAACGCATTTTAATTACTTTATTTGTCCGTCAAGTGAATATGATTGTATTCACTTTCAAATTCGATAAAACTTTTTTTAAAACGTCTTATAACATATATATTATGATCATAGTATAATCATTGTCAAACCATTAATTGCTTATTGCTAATAATAAGTCTTTAATTGGCATTTGATACTCTCGTTCCTATTATAAGATTGTCACCTAGCAAAATTCTTAAAAAGTTTATGATGTTCTTATTTCAGATAATCGTACTAACAATATCCGCCTAGTTTATAGAAATATATGTATTGCATCTTGAAATTATAAAATTGTTGACTACTACATAGGAATTGTGTCTTAAATCTACCGGGGGAGTTTTCAGTTCTCAGTTAACGCCTTATGTTAACACCGGCAATTTCTGCAACCTGTCATGCTGTATCTCATTATCATGGTCATTCCAGTCACAGACGCCAGAGGATTGCCGTTGTCCTATATCCCAGTCAACCCTTCGGTTAAATGATAATACCTTACAACATAATTAAAATGGTCTTCATCAACCGTTTTCATGTCATTTAGTCTCTGTTGGATATTTGACAATCTTACCACATCTCCTTATTTTTACAATTTCTTAACATGTAATCATGAAAGGTATTCTTGATTTTTTTTTTACAGATCTATAAACAGGAGAAAAATCTAGGCTGGAGATATAATTAAGAAATTGATTAAGGTTACTCTGGAAAACTCTCATTTCCAAAGACAAGTTGAAATTAACTAATGAATAGAATATATAATGGACGAAATGTAGCTAAATGACTGACAATACACCATATCGTGCCAAAGACTCCGAATCATGTGTTCATGAAACAGACACCATTGAAGCTGCTATAAGGTAAGTGTTCTTGTTTTTTTATATCTTGTTTTATCTGATTATTAAAACAACGATAAAAAAGAAACAAAAATGAATAGAAAAATATTTAACAAATAATAAACTGTCTTATAAAATAGAGTCACATAAATAGAGATTCATTATCACTGAACTAGTATATATTTGTTTAGGGGCCAGCTGAAGGACGCCTCCAGGTGCGGGAATTTCTCGCTACATTGAAGACCTGTTGGTGACCTTCTGCTGTTGTTTTTTTATTTGGTCGGGTTGTTGTCTCTTTGACACATTCCCCATTTCCATTCTCAATTTTATGTAATTATTAAATGAAAATGTAGTTCTGGAATAATTTTTATAAAGTTTACTAGTCCACACGAACCAGAACATTGAGTTGTGTGTACTAGCTAAAAAGTTCTACAAACTATGACATTTACTTTGACTATGCTTTGATTCTTTAGAAAAACGTTACTCAAAGTGAAACAAAAACATCTTTCCGTGTCTTTCCATGTCAGAATTTGAGAAAAAATAGTCTGACAAAAAGTAAGGACAAGCTAAATTCGTTGATATGAAAAAATATCAATTTCTCTTATGTATTATGGGATAATGAATTGGTATTTTGAAAACAATATTCAAAATTAAATCACATTGTCAGTGAGTTGTAGTAAATTAATATTATATTTTTTTTTGGATTACAATGGGTTATAAAGGTTACGCGTCCGCTCTAACCTTCTTTATCTTTTAAGGGCATACGATACAGTTACAGGGGAGGTACTGACGTTGCTAACATAAAATTTTATTTTCGCGTCGTCAAACTGTGACATCTCGGGAAAAGATGCATTATTCGACTGATTTTTATCATTCAAACTGATTTAATTTGAAAACAATTTCATGGACACCTCTTTTTTAAAATGATATTTGGTTTGATTACGTATGAAGATTATTTGTACCAATTTTCAAGAAAGTATCAGTAATGGGTTTTTTTTAAATTTGATAAATAAACAGCAAAAAATTACGTTTGTTTTCTTCATTTAAGGAATGACTGTAATATTTTTCCTGTCTATGAAGATATAAAATCTAAAATGTGTTGCACACTGAATAACCTGCTTAGCGGGTTATTCAAAGTATGCAGCACATTTTCTTTATGTTATTCCGAATTCATTTCTTATAATTTAATTCATTATTCCATTTTAAACCGAAGTAAATCATGATAAACGTTGATGACATAACGGTCACATGACAAAATTATGTCTATGAGCTGATAAACAAAACGACGTCAGCCAATCAGAAAACGCGTTACATCTAAAATTAAATTATTTATGAATATAACGTTAAATATGAGATATTTGTAAAACTAAAATACACAGATTTAAAGAATATTTTAATAAAACAGAAATTACAGATAATTTAACAAAAAACAGGTTGTGTTTATCTTTTAAAATACAAAAGTTATGTATTTCTTTCGAAAGGAAAAATGCATCCACAAATCCGAATATATAGTGCAATTATCTGAAATTTCGACCTCATTTAACTCAAATAGTAGCACATGAAGGTTATATTGTATGACATATTTGATTTAATCAGATAAAAAATTGCCTATATGCATATTTTCATCAGAATTTCAATATGGAATCAAAACTGTATCATTGGTTATATTGTATAATCTATACTTCACTGTTTTCTGGTATTTCGTAATGAATGTCATTGAACTCGTTTAAATAATAACACATTCCCTAGTTTTAACTTTGTCTTCCAAATACTTTGATTAACACTAAGCAGTCCACAGTATGTATCATGTACGTAGCGCCTACTCTCATACTGTTTGTCGATGGCCCTGAATCGCACCAACAACACTCCATATAATCCTGTAATGTATTTACATAATACCGCCAACTGGGTTTCATTAAGATAGAATCGTCGTTATTTCTAAAGAGAAGCCATCAAAGCCTCGTGTTAAAAGAAATAACCACAGACTAAGGGCATTCGTGGCCAAGAAGTAAAAGTTAATAATAGAGATTGGATATCCTACTGTAACAATGTTAAACTCGAAACCACAGAGAAAAATAATCAATAATGCAACGTCACATTACTCATTTCACAAACTAAGACATAGTAACATAAAGTGCAGGGATAAAAACTATATTATGAGCCTATATGGACTACTTGAAACCAGGAGTGAATATTACCCTTCCGGAGCACCTGAGATCACCCCTAGTTTTTGGTGGAGTTCTTGTTTTCTATATTGTGTCATGTGTACTATTGTTTGTCTGTTTGTTTTGTTCATTTTTAGCCATGGCGTTGTCAGTTTATTTTAGATTTATGAATTTGACTGTCCCTTTGGTATCTTTCATCCCTCTTTAATATAATAAGACACTGAAGCTTTCTATAAAAAGGTTGAGTGGATTCACGTCCAGGGCTTGGATATCAGGATATCAGAAATAATTAGAACTTTCTATATGAAAAGGAACGAATCATCGACAAAATATATATTAGATATCTAGAAAGAACAATTAACGTTGAATTCATATAAATAGCGGGCGAGATAATCACAGATCTTAAATTCATAAACAAAAACACCAACTGTAAGGGTCAACGAACAGAATTCCAACAAACACAACAAAAGAGTGTTGCTTAAAATTATAAATAAATGGTAGTGTAGGAGTTTACAACTGTAATTAATTTTTTACATTTACATGCAAAATCATACTCCCACAATAAATCCTCTTATATGTGATATTATGTAGACTTCGTAAATAAATATACTGTGTGAATAATATAACACTCAACATCGTCAATACATTAAAAAAGTTATTTCTATTCCGATACGTAGGGTTTCAGATGAAAATCGTCTCTTTTTGGATATATAAAAAAAATCACGAATTGTGTGAAGTTACAAAATTGATTTGTTTACCCGATTACCCTTCAAAAACCACAAAGAACTTCTGATTCTAGTTTTAAATCTCAATCTTTCTCTGAACTTATATCTATCTGAACTTTAGTTCCTTCAACCCTGTAAACCATCATTGTCCTTGTGGAATGAGAAAATCGACTAAAAGAAATAATTCACAATGCTATCCATCATTAAAATGGTAGCATACGCTATGAATTTATTACTTTGGTATATCCTACGTCATATTTTGGTATAAGTTAACAAAAAGGTAAAACATGACACACAGAGGAACAATTGATCAGTATGTTGGAGTTTCTAATTGACAACATATCGGCTGAATTTGAAAGTGGACTGTAACAACAAATTGTCGGAAATTTTATGAGAACGAATCTGTCCCTTTCCTTGTCGACCGCTTCTTATTTTCATTCTTTGTCAAAAACAAGAAGATCAAAGAAGCCAGATCATTTAATTACACTTTTAGATGTATGGAGAGCCGTGGTGTAGTGGTTAGTGCATCGAACTACTAACACGAAGGTTCCTGGTTCGATTCCCGTTTGGGAGGAAAATTTCAGGAACTCAATTTTCGGCTCTCCCTTGACCCCATTTGCGAGTATGGTCTTGAGGAAACGATGATAGTCCGTCGGAAGGGGACGATAAATGGCTGACCCGTGTTAAGAGAGAGCCATATCTCTTGCACGTTAAAGACACCCTTGTAGATTTCGAAAAAGAGTAGGCTAATGTCGCTACAAGACAGCACTCGCACCCGCAAAGTGGAAAGGGATTAATATAAGTTGCAAAACTTGTTTCCCGATCCACTATAAATAAATATGTTTAAACTAGATGTATTGATGATGTTCTTTCCATTAACAATCCAAACTTTTCTGATTAGGTTCCATTTATTTATTATCCAGAAGTAGAAATTAAAGAAACAGCAGACGTCTTCGATTTCTCTGTCTCATATTTATACATATACCACAAGAATAAGATATGTGGTCATCTCAGTACTGGAACTATGAAAAACGAGACGATTTTAATTTTGAAATTAAAAATTTGCCCCATCTTTGGATCAATATACCAACTTCACCTGCATATGAAATATAAATCTTACAACTTAATCGGTAGTCAAGAGCTTGCGGCTGCTATTAAGATTATGTTAAATGTTACCATTGTCTGTGCAGAAAGTTGACGATCCATGGGTGACGTATCGTCGTTTTTATAAAAAGGAAGATACCAAGACCTTGTGATAAGTATTATGTGTCGTATCAACTCCACAAATAATAATCGATGGTATCGAAGTACAACTCTGGGTAATGACGTTGTTTATCATCCTAACAATGTGTTATAATATTATTGTATTTGTCTTATTTAGTATCACTTATACTATTTAGTATAATTTTGGTAATATCCATTTGACGTGGCCCGTTATTGTGTTATGATGCTATGGTACATTTTGTACTTATCTGTTTATTTGCGTATGAGCTTGTCTTTATTGTTTTATTCTAAAGTGTTTACATATGTTGAATGTTGTACCCCTATGTTTACATTTTTACCTAGTGTGAGTATTTGTTTTATTCGCACATCGTGGTGAATATAATGGAACTTTATGCACTGAAACACGTGAGAGGTTTAGCTATCTATAAAATCATGTTCAACCCGACTTGTTCTTCATAAGAAAATTACTGTACCAAAAGAGGAATATATCAATGTGTTTGAGTTTTTAATTTTTGCCATTTGACAAGGGACTCTCCGTTTTAAATTTTACTCGGATTTCGGTAGTTATGTTATTTTCCTTTTTTTTAAAATACCAGCCAATGAGAACCAACAGTCTTTCACGTATGCTGGAATATAAATTTAATCACGTCTTGTATTTCGGTGAGCTGTGATGTTGGTAAACGGTATAAATGAAAAAGGTGTTAATTTTGTATAAGGTTACCACAGGAAAGTTGTGTACATTTTTAACATTCTGCAACATCGTAAGCAACAAATAACAGTTCTGTAATAGTCTTAAATAAGTCTGTAAAATATTGAAGCTTTTCATGACAGAGGAATAACTTCTTGCCGAGTTTGGCTATTTATACGGATCAAATTAGGAATTGATTAAGGTTAATCTTGGATAAAAGTGTTTCCATAGACAATTTGATAATTAACCAACATGTAATCAAACACGAATGGAATGATGAAAAGTAGATAATTTAGCTAATGAATTAACAATAGACCACATCTAGCCGAAGATTGACGGAAGATGAATTGAAATCAAGATTCTTCCAGACAAACAGCGCTAAAGCTGCCATAAGGTTAGTCAAAAGATTTATTTAGATAAAATCTTAAAACTTACCAAACATTTATATACTTTTCTTAAAGGGTCTTCCAAGTGCTCAACGAAACCTCTTTCTAATTATTAATATCTATTTTATCAACAATCAAAGACGGGATTCAAAGTTATTGTGAAACTGTCTATTCTAGAGGTGGCGTGAATCAGATGTGGATACTTAAAAAGTCCAAAGATCGTTTAGAGTACATACAATCTAACTCTCTTTCATCTTGTAACAGTATCAAAACATTTGACTTTTCTACTCTTTATACAAGTATTCAACATTCCAAACTAAAAGACAAATTGAAAGAGTTGGTATTACTTTGCTTCATAAAAAAGAATGGCCAACGTAGATACAAGTATCTTGTCTTAGGGAGGGATAAATCCTACTTTGTTAAGAATCACTCTGATTCAAACAAAAAATTCTCTGAAAATGATATTATCAAGATGCTTGATTTCTTGATTGACAACATATTTGTTAATTTCGGAGGACGTGTTTTTCAACAGAATGTCGGTATTCCAATGGGAACAAACTGTGCCCCTCTACTTGCCGACTTGTTTCTTTATCATTATGAGTCTGACTTCATGCAAGAACTTCTGAGGAAGAAAGATAAGAAGTTAGCAATATCCTTTAACTCTACTTTCCGCTATATAGATGATGTTCTTTCACAAAACAATTCCAAATTTGGTGACTATGTGGAACGCATCTATCCCATCGAACTAGAGATAAAGGATACTACAGACAAAGTTAAGTCGGCTTCATTTCTTGACTTACATCTCAAAATTGAAAATGAGGGTCGGTTGAAAACAAAACTTTACGACAAAAGAGATGATTTCAGCTTTCCAATTGTGAACTTTCCATTTCTAAGTAGCATCATTCCAGCAGCACCTGCATACGGGGTATATATCTCCCAATTGATACGATATTCCCGTGCTTGCATTTCCTATCATGATTTTCTTGATAGAGGGTTGTTGCTCACAAGGAAGCTATTAAACCAAGAGTTCCAAATGGTGAAGTTGAAATCATCCCTCCGTAAATTTTACGGACGCCATCACGAGTTGGTTGACCGTTATGGAATAACCGTTTCACAAATGATATCGGAAATGTTCCTTACGTCGTAACTACAATCCCCTTCCCTTTCATGAATGTGACCTACTGAATTAGACTGTATACCGGATTTGTAATCACATAAGCAACACGACGGGTGCCACATGTGGAGCAGGATCTGCTTACCCTTCCGGAGCACCTAAGATCACTCCTAGTTTTTGGTGGGGTTTGAGTTGTTTATTCTTTAGTTTTCTATGTTGTATCATGTGTACTATTGTTCTTCTGTTTGTCTTTTTCATTTTTAGCCATGGCGTTGTCAGTTTGTTTTAGATTTATGAGTTTGACTGTCCCTTTGGTATCTTTCGTCCCTCTTTTAGCTAATGAATTAACAAAAGACCACATCTAGCCGAAGATTGACGGAAGATGAATTGAAATCAAGTTTCTTCCAGACAAACAGCGCTAAAGCTGCCATAAGGTTAATTAAAAGATTTATGTAGATAAAACTCACCAAGCATTTATATACTTTTCTTAAAAGCCGAGAACGAAAAAATGACAAAAGCAAGTAAATAACGTGTTTTTTTATTTATTATAAATTGATATGCATGATGCAATGAGTGTGAAACTGTTGAAAGATGTTTGTTAAACATTTGCATACGTGGCTCATCTGCATTTTGAGGAAGTTGTATATACTAGCTGTCAATGGCTAAACAGCATGACATACAATTTCTCGCATTGATGGAGAGAACACGTAACACTAAGACACACACATATATATAATAACTATTATGTCGTTTTACAGAAGCGTTACTGTCACAAAGATGTTTGATTGATGCAAAGAGAGTTTTGAAGTTTTTCAAAAAGCTCCTGTTTGTGATATATAAAGGCAACAGTAGTATACCGCTGTTCAAAACTCATAAATCCATGGACAAAAAACAAAATCGGGGTAACAAACTAAAACCGAGGGAAACGCATTAAATATAAGAGGAGAACAACGACACAACACTGAAACGCAACACACACAGAAACGGACCAGGCAACAGACTAAACACCACGAGAATAACAAATATAACATCAAAACCAAATACATGAATTTGGGATAGACAAGTACCGTGCCACGTCTTATCTCAATATCTTAAAAAATAAGAGAAAACACAAACGACTCAACGTTAAAATTCAACACACACAGAAACGAACAATATTATAACAATGGCCATCTTCCTGACTTGGTACAGGACACTTTTAAAGGGGAATAAAAGTGGTGGGTTGAACCTGGTTTTATGGCATGCCAAACCTCGCACTTTAATGGCAAAGTTAAATATAACATTGAAATGACAACATAATATTACAGGACTACAATACAAATAAAAAGGAGAACATATTAGACAAAGAAAAGCATGATTAATAGATAACAAAAAGCATCAGGTTTAAAATTCAATACGCAAAAAACGCGTCTTGTCCACACAAGACTCATCAGCGACGCCCAGATAATTTTTTTAATTAATTGTGATCAGGAATAGTACATGTACATGAAAAAAAAGAAGAAAAATGTTGTAGTAAGGAATGTCTTTTAAATACTGTACTTTTTACTATTTTTTGTCTGATTCAGACTAGCACTTTTGTAAAAATGATTGTGTTGTAAACTGATGAAAATGATCAAGTTTACAGAAGTAACTGACTTGCCTGTACCAAGTCAGGAATATGAGTCTTGTTTACATTCGTTTGGTATGTTTGAGCTTTTGATTTTGGGACTTACCTATTTGAATTTTACTTGTTTTTTATTTTTGTTTAATTTCCTTTTTTTCTAGTGATTTTAGAAATTCATATAGCTACAAGCAGTAAATATCAGGGACACTCAATATCTATTAAAACAAAATATACCAAAATTTTACTACTAATAAAACTACTTTTGTTGCCTATCTTTATTTTAAAAACAATATATAACATGTTGATACCAACCTTTATTAATGAGTTATAATGAAAAATGACTCGATATGTCATAAGTTTAACAGTCAACTGATTCACCTATACGATATGGCAGCATCCCAAATCATTGGCGCGGTTTTACCCTTTTGGATATCATTCGTTACCATGTATTTTTTTATCATCCTAATTAATCTAATATGTTTTGCACATCGTTTAACTACTCTTATTTATTAACGCAACACTCAATTTGAAAATTTGCCCTATACAAAACTCATAAGACAGAAAAACACCCTGTATGGTCACTCATTTATTTGCGCATGACATGTTAGCAAATATTAATACTACGAGTGGACAGTTAAGGTTAAGCAACATTTTTTTATACATATTCACGTACTGATCTTATCGTGTAACCAGGTTTTGGTCTTTGACAAATCAATAATTGAATTCCTTGACCTTTTAGATTTATCTCAAGTTTGCTTTTTTTCTATACAGATCTCTTTCACGACTGATTGAGAATGGAGAGAATTGAATATAATCAGGGAATTATCAAAACGCGTTGATCTTGGCTAATCGCTTATTACTGTTTATTTTTCTCTATTCTGTTTAGTTAAGGTTGTTACCTTTACTTCATATGCATTATCATGTTTTATTTTGAAAAATATGAGACTACCATTATAGAGTATAATTCAATCTTATGTGATATACGAGCTCTGTGTTTTTTCTTCGATTTTGAAGTTAATTAAATCAAACATTTGAAAATTGAACCAACACAAACATTAAGTTTAAATAAAAGTTAAGGTCAAATTACTTCTTGTTATTTATTAATAACATGACATTTGGTGTTCATCTTTAATTTTGTGCTCATATATTCTAGATCATGGAAGTATTATATTGCAGTATCTCTATCGAAAAAGCACAACATTCAATTTCAACTATCTGCTTTAGAAATAAAACGAAATTCGACCAAGCTTGTCAAGTACTCGATTACTCTTTTGTAAGGTGGGTATCTTTGAAGTCGCATTAGCCTGTTCGGTTATTTACAGCCGATTGCAATGAGTATGTAGCTAAAATTAATATCTTTGGCTAGCTTGCTTGCTAGCTGAACCGTGAAGTCATTGTTAGGTAAGGTAAACAATCCTCCTTTAAGACTAGACTAGTCCGTCATATAAGCAATCTATCTGTCTGTAGGACAAGGCTACTTCGAAAGGAGGTATACTTAATGAATATTTTAATTCTTGGGTGAAAAAGTCGGAGGGTTTTGCTAGTTATCCGAGATAATTATAAGAAAGATACTTAACAAATTTTGCAGTTAATAGAATTTATAATTCTAAAGTGTAAATAGTCAAAATTGTGAATTCCAAGTATAAGTCAAAAATTATTTCAGAAGTAACTTTATGCTTGGTCACATAATCATATCATAAACATTAAAAATAGGACAGCTGAATCAAGATGAGAAATCAAGTGAATGGTTACTTTTACAAATTTCTCGCCTGTGTGATTGACTAATTGATGGATGACGTCAATTAAACAGCACTTGCGTCTCATATAATATTTTCCTTGAAAGTGGGTCACAAGGAAACTTTTAAACCAAGTGGTGACGTTGAAATCATGCCTTCAAAAATGTTCAGGACCATAACGAGTTAGTTGACCTTAACCAAATTTCTACTTTACAGATTACGACAGATATTTTACCATTATCGTTACCTTTATTCAACACCTTCCCCCCCCGGAGGTGTCATAACAAATCAAACTATCACAGGATCAGCAATACGGGTGCCGCATGTTAAGCAGAATATACTTACCCTTCCAGATCACACTATATTAACCCTGGTTTTTGGAGGGGGGGGGTCGTGTTGACCAGTCTTTATTTTTTTCTAGGATTTCGTTTTGTATACTGTTAGCTTTAACATTGATTTACTTATAGGGTCTTTGCATCGAAAATAAACACATTTATTCTAAAACCAGTTGTTGGCCTGATACTATTTGATGAAGACATAATCTTTGAATTAGTAAAATTAAGGTCTCGAGATGTCGTGTCAGTAACTGCTTGTAGTCCTTTGTTGATATATGTATCATTGTCATTTTGCTTAGTTTCTTTTGCTACTTATTCTGATATCGGTCTTGGATTTCTTTTTAAATGAATCTAACTGTGCGCATTGCTGTGTTTTTTTTCATCTTCTGTAAAGCCAGAGCTTCAGTTGGCCCCTAATTAAAAAGGTGAACTGGTTCAGTGATAATGGACGTCATATTAACTCCCAAATATATAAAAGAAACTACAATTAAAAATCATACAATACTTAAAAATGCCAGAGGCACCTGACTTGGAAGAGGCGCACACAAATGCAGCTAGGTTAAACGTGTTTTGTGAGATCTCATCCTTCCCCCTATACCTCCAACAAACACACAACAATATGCAGTCAATCACAGTTAAAAAGAAGTCCAAGTCCGATGTAAGAATAAGTAACCTGTATCATGCCAACAGCTGGTTTATTTCCAATGCAAATCCCTATGAATGAGTCAACATGAAAACCTAAATATACCATATTTAACGGCCTGACAACAGTATCGAACTATATACCTTCTAAATAAATAAAGGCAACAGTAGTATACCGCTGTTCAAAACTCATAAATCCATGGACAAAAAACAAAATCGGGGTAACAAACTGAAACTGAGGGAAACGCATTAAATACTGTGGATTCATTTATTTTCGTGGGTACTAATTTTCGTGGTTTGAGGAAAACTTACATATTCGTGGATATTTAATTTCGTGGTTTTGACAAAAGTCCACACTCATTCCTTTACAAAATTTGTATTTCGTTGAATATTTGAATTCGTGGCTCTCCTATACCCACGAAATCCACGAAAACTGGTATCCAACGAATATTAATGAATCCACCGTATAAGAGGAGAACAACGACACAACATTAAAATGTAACACACACAGAAACGGACTAAGCATTAGACAAAATCCTATGAGAACAACAAATATAACAAATATAACATCAAAACCAAATACATAAAATAAGTCTGTTTAAAGGTTTTGTTAACTTTAGGAATGAATGCCGAGATGTTTTGCTTTGTAAAGAAATAAAACCATAAACGATTGGATGTGGCATACCTGAAAATATAAGTTGTCTGCATGTTGAGTTATATTTATGAACGATGTCCTTGTACCGGTTATAACATTCAGTAACTGTTTTGACAAGTTTGTAATATCGACCTGAAAATCCTGGTGTAATAATTTTTCAGTACATTTATGAAGCAGATTTATCTGAATAGAAATGTTTGATTTCCTTATGATGTTTTCTGAATCGTGCATTCGATGGTTACTAGACCTTGCCAGTCAGGAAATTCTTTTATCTCCTTATTGGTTCATGATAAGGTAATGAAGACTATAAATTGATAGAACTTGAGGAAATGCAGGTTTTTATGTAATATTGTTTTTTTTAAATTTAAGCGTCATTGATGTGTCTGTCTGGCGATCAAAATTATAAGCCTGGTATCGTTGAAGACGTAATGTTTGTAGTCCTTATCAAGCTTAGATATTAATAAAAGACTCGTAATGTGATATCTGTGTGCTTAGTATCGGTTTCTATAATAACTTTAACTAAATAGACAGAGAACAAATGTTTAGCAAACCAAAATATGAAATAATTCTACTCATACAAATTAACATACGGAGATGCCGAAACCAACTAATGTCTCTGTTGTCGGTTTTGAGCCCCCCCCCCCAAAAAAAAAAAACTACCCACATTTTATTTACTGTTATGATAGTGAAAATTAAATATTTCTGCATTTAACTTATGTATGTTTTTTTTTACTTAATTTTCATTTTTGTTATTATATATTTGTCTTTTTCCCCACTGAAAGTTTTACATCTTTTAATGATGACATGTTGCGTTCTGACACTGCATACATATTCATCAAATCATGATTTGCGCACCATTTAGTTAAACTAACATACTTTCTCCTGGAAGATGAATAAAATTCGTTTTTATCAATGCCTTGAAATTATCTTAGTATTTTTCTTATTTCAAAAAAACATATGTGATTACATTGATAATACAATACTATATAAAGTTCGTTCTGCTATAATTACAAAAACATGTCATTCTGTATTGGTATAGTTTTTGAATCTCTCATTTGCGTATTTACGACAGAAGAAAGTTTGGGCTACATTATTATTGACTTTCAAAACATGAAACGTTTCCTAAATTATAAATGAATACAAAGTAAAATCCTTACTTAAAACACTGCAAAAATAATCTGATTGGTAAAGTGGTATTGTCATTACGTGCGTTAAACTGACCCGTGGTTTTGCAAATATCGAATTTTCTCACTAAATGTTATCATAATCTTTAACTGAAGTTATAGTGTTTAAGAATATAACACACTGTTTCCTGCTGTACCCATATTTTTGACATTTTTACCTATTGTGTCGGCTGTTTTGTTCACACGTCGTTGTCAATATAATGGAATTTTATGCGACTGTCTTACACATGAGAGGCTTAGCTAGCTATAAATCAAGGTTTAATCCACCATTTTCTACATATGCAAATGCCTACACCAAGTCAGGATTGTGACAGTTGTTATCCATTCATTTGACGTGTTTGGACGTTTGATTTAACGGACATTTCATTTTGAATTTTATTTTTCAAATTAACTTTTCAGTATTTATGTTTTCAATATATTTATATTTACAGTAATTTTAATCTTATGGTACTTTTGGCTTGTTTTGTCTATTTAACCACTATCTAAATATGCAACTGTAAAACTAAAACTGGATTTGCTGTTTGCTTATAAATAAAATCTCAAGATGCGATTTTTACTTATACACCATCGAAACCATAGACTATAACGTTTTTCTTCTTTTTCAGATATTTTAACAAAGATGACAAATAACGAAACGAACACTCCAGTGCTATTACTGTCTCCTCTGATTCTGACATCACTCGGTGTATACTTAACAATTGCAATAGTGATTGGTACTCTCGCAAATGGATCCGCTCTTTATGTCTTCCTCACCAACAAACAGCTTCGTTCGCCTACCAACATGTTTATTATAAGTTTGTTAATATGCGACTTCCTCATGTGTACAGTAGGAGCACCATTACCTGCAGCCTCAAATTTTGCACATAGATGGTTGTGGGGATGGTCAGGATGTGTGTTCCATGGATTTACTGTATATATACTAGGCTTGAGTAATTTGTATATATTAACTGCCATTTCTGTAGACAGATACATTATAATAGCAAAGCCTCTTCAAGCTTCCAAAATAAACCACAGAGTTGTTAGTATTTCAGTATTTTTATGTTACTTTTTTGGTTTTGTCTGGAGCTTTCTGCCTCTTGTTGGATGGAGTGAATACGTATTCGAAGGTGCAGGAACAGCCTGTGGTATATCATATGATTATAACAGTGCTTCAGCTTTTAGCTACAACATAGCTATATTTATAAACTGTTACTGGATACCAATCTTCATTATGATTTATTGTTATTATTATGTCTTCATGACGGTGAGTGACTTCGTGAGTAGTTTTATGTTGTTCATAGCACGTAGTATATAGCATGATAGGGGACTCACCTAGGAGTTCTGTTTTCCTTATATTTTTGTTTTTTCTATATTTTAAAGGTCATAACACAGGATCACATAGAAAATATTCATGATAAAATCATATAGTTTAATTACCGTATAACGGGTTAATTTCGCGGGTGTAAAATTTCGCGATTTTTATTGAATAAGGTATAAGAAATATTTGACGTTTATTATTTTTGCGTATTCAATTTTTTTTTATCAATACCTTTGCATGTGCACATTTAATTAGGTGGAATTTATTTTGTAGATTTTGTTCTATCCGCGAAAATAAGCGAAAATTTACTCCCAGCGAAAATAACCCTCTATACGGTATATTTTATCCCACTTGTTTGACTGTCATGTGATGTATTTTTTAATGTTTGTTTGTTCATATCCAAATATATAGTTATCAAAGGTACCATGATTATAATTAAGTACGCCAGACGCGCTTTACGTCTATATAAGACTCATCAGTGACGCTCACATTAAAATATGTATATAGCCAAACAAGAACAAAGTTGAAGAGCATTTAGGATTCAAAATTCCAAAAAGTGGTGCCAAATACGGCTAAGGGAAGAGAATCTATGCCTGGGATAAGAAAATCCTTATTTTTTTTGTTTGAAAAATTCAGTTTTGTACACAGAAATGACCACATTATTGATATTCATATCAATACCTAACCGAAGTGTTGACTACTGTCAGTTTACTATAACATCTCATACTTTTTTCATGACATTTTCATGATCATATCGGATTGTCTACTAATCTAAAGGTCGAAAGATACTGAAAGTAATTACAAAACTTAATGTTTGATGGATATTAGATTGCTTCACGCCGCATCAGCGTAAAAAGGCTATATCGGTTTTTTATTTCTGAGCAAAAATCATAAATTAAATTTAAAGGAATTCTCACATCAAGTAGGAGTAGAAGTAATTATTAATATTCCCTGAACGATACTTATTTGAATATTTTTTTTTTATCATTTGGATATCGTCTGGGTAATAACCATCGTTTCGCTGTGGGGCATGAATAAATTTTTGGTAAATTTTCATTTAAGATTATATGCTTGCATCTTAAAATGAGGTTGTCAACTCAAATTAAAAAAAAATAACAACGTATTTTCTCTGTTCCAGTTAAATACTTTTTTAAATGTTCATTCTAGCTTAACAAACATTTTGGTTTCAGGTGCGTCAATTGAAGTTTACCAGAATCAATAAATTCATTTCGTGCAATAACATAAACGGTACCAATTCTTATTCTGTACCAGATGCGCATTTCGACAACCCATGTCTCATAAGTGTGGTTATAGGCCAGAATATTCGAAAATTCAAAGCTTATTCAAGAGCACTCGTTTGAAGAAACAAAATTAGATTGAAATATTTGTTTTTAGTTGTCTGTACGTATACCTTATTTGTTCTTTATGAGTAACAACAATTCAGCCTGACAGACACACTCGAATAACGTGTGTCATTTTAGAAATTGTATCTCGCATTTGTGAATTATTGCTATATTTTATGTATTTTCATTTTTGCAGAATTTATAAATTACTGACTATATTTTGTTGACATGATATTAACAATTTAACTTAAACGTAACTCTGTAACTCAACACATGGTACTGTCGTGTAGGAATCAATTTGAAACTTTGTGGAAAATTAATATCATTTACCAGTCTTCGTTAGTTGTGTTGTATATGGTCGTTGTTATTAGACAGTAACTGTATTTAAATCGGTAGATTAATTTAGAATTATATGTTGTGCAATATTTCTGTAACTGTGCTAACATTTTATTTTCAAGACAAGATTTGCTTCTGTAGTTTCTGAACAGACATTTTAATATTTTTACTATCTGCATTTTTCTAATCTTATAAAACCAGATTTTCCTGTGAAAAGCCTAGTTCTTTAAAAGTTTGATTCAAAGTAATACATTTCTTTAAACTTAGTGATATGATTTTCAGTTTTAGTTCTTAGTTAGGAAAGTTCTACATTTGATTACCCCTAAGTGTCAAAACATTTAATTTTCCCTTGTCTTCATATTGATCTAAAATTCCATACCAATTCTTTTTTTAAATTTCATAATCTAAAATATCGATAACATCGACTTATAGCTGCTAATCTTTTACGTCATTTGGTCTGTGGTAAAATGTCATCTAATAGGTAATCATATCACATTTTATTATATGATTACTAAGAATCTGTAGAAAATGGCTACTTTTGAGGGACAAGTAATAGACAAATTATGTAATTTCTGTTTGAATATACAGGAGTTGACGAGTCCAACATTATGAAGATTTTGTGTCAGTCTTGATAAGTATTGACTACTTATCTGGAAGCTGTTAGTATAACATTAAGCTGAAAATTCATGAACATGTTTTAAAGAATTTACTAAAAAGTAATCTGAATATTTTTATCGAGTCCTTCTTTGTTGTATGCATATGAGTGCGATGTATTTTATAAAAATATGCAGGTTTTATTTAAGTTATGTCTTTCTCGATCTTTTGGGCCATAAAATATTTACATTTTCATTATTGATATCAAAGTAAGAGAAGCAAATGTACTACTGCATAGCGGTAGTTTATCGTGAAAGATAAATACATGTAATTTTGTCATATAAGCAATAGGTATTAGTATCAATTCGAGATAAATATGAGACTTTGACAGTCATTAGAAGGAAATGGTATGTTTTAAACGTTATAACCTGTCATTTAATTGGTCAATTTCTTCATCGATAGAATTAGTCATTTGAATTAATAACCTGTGAATTGATTGATGTAATGAGTATCTAGTTATGTCTAAGAGAAAAATAACCTCATAAAAAAATCCAGACTTTTTTTTCAAAAACTATGAACAAATAAAAATGACTTTATAAGAATTCCAAATAATACTTTTTAAAATTATATTTAATAAGATTATGAAATGAGAAGAAGGGATTGGCAGGTAAAATATCTATTAGCACTACATTGTTTAAACCAGATGATCCTAATATCCGACAAAAAAATCAAATATAAGAGAAGCGAACGTCCTTGAATCTTCGTAAGGAGTTAAGCGTTGGCTGGTTTGATGGACAAATCGAGTAAACTCCCAAATTTCTATTTGAGTGTTATTTATAGTTGTGCCGATTTCAGGAAGGTTACACAAAAAAACTCCTTAAAGAAATGCTCAGATATATTCTTAAGTAATTACTTTACTGCATCTTCGTTTGCCAAGGGTTACGATCCACTTGAAGAGAGCGGGAGTGGATCGTAACACTTGGCTAGCGAAGATGACTTTACTGTAAAAAAACGCTTTTTAATCAAATATTTACCTTCAAGTTTCCAAAAGAAAACTGTTTAAAGAAAACTTTTAATTCAATTTTGTGTAATGCATGTGTAGAGATAAATAGTGTTCGTTTGAAGTTTTATGTTAAAGTTAGCTTAATTGTGAAAACGAGAGAGCATAGAGATGACACATTGTTAGCCAAGTCCTTATGTCTAGTTACTAAGTCGTGATAACGAGTAAAAAAAGTTTGAATAAAACAATATCATGATATCAATCGTCTTTTGTAGATATCTATATAGACTGTTGGTTTTTCCATTTGAATGGTTTTACACTAGTAATTTGGGGGCCCTTGATAGATTGTTGTTCAGTGTGAAGCAAGGCTCCGTGTTGAAGGCTGTACATTGACCTATAATGGTTTACTTTTATAAATTGTTATTTGGATGGAGATTTGTCTCATTGGCACTCACACCACATCTTTCTATATCTATAAATATAATGTCTTTTTATGAAGTCAGATTTCACTGTTTTTATTTGTTTTAGATTCGGTCTATGGCAAGAAATACTGCATTTGACAGAAAAAGTAGAATAGCCAAAAGGAACTTAAGAATTGAAAAGAAAATGGCCAAAACTATTGCTTTAATGATTGGTGAGTTTGTATTTAATCAAAATAAAACAGAAATGTTATGGTCGTCATAAAATTGGAAGAAAATGATTATGCAAGTGTTATTTTGAAATAAATGTTCCTGCATGACAATATATCCATTATATGGACTGTACAGACCAACTATCAGAGAAAAGATGTAAGCAAATGTAATGGAAAGAGAGCTATGTATTAATTATTTCAAAATTAAAGATATTTTTATACTTAAGCTGGTATGGGAGTCTAAAATAAAAATGATAGAATTTGTTCATACTTTGCCAAAAGTAGTATCTATTGATATATGTTCAAAAATATAATAAAAATGATACGTCACCGCGCATTTTCTCAAGCTACAGGTTGTGACAAAATGACAGAGTTTGAATGGATTATTCAGGAAAAAACACCATTTGGAGATTATACACTAAACAACATGACAGAATTGTAAAATAAATTAGGAAAATACAGCTTTCAGACAATGCTTTGGGAATATCAACAGAAAAGATACGGTCACCGTACGTTTTTTTCCGGCTAAAATACAAAATATGAAAATTCCATGTAGAATCCTTTAGAAAATGCACTGTTTTAGAGTTTTCTCCCCTTAAAATGTCAATTTAAAAACATTTAAAACAACAAAAAATAATCAACACTTGTACAATGTGTAAAAAATTATCAACACTTGTACAAATATTAATATTTATAAGTGTCATTCTTATAAAAAGTAAAATCACAAAAATACTGAACTCAGAGGAAAATCAATTTGGAAAGTCCATAATCACATGGCAAAATCAAAAAACAAAACGCATCAAAAACGAATGGACAAGAACTGTCATATTCCTGACTTGGTACAGGCATTTTCAAATATAGAAAATGGTGGATTAAACCTGGTTCTATAGCGCTAACCCTCTCACTTTAATAACAGTCTCATCAAATTCCGTTACATTTACACGATGCGTTAAATAAACAGTCATAAATTGGTTCTTTTAAATGAAAATGCACATTTAATATCTATATTCCTGCATAAGATTTTGTTTACTTGATATAAAATGTGGACCTTAGGTTCTCCGTTTTTTACAATCCAAGATGGCGGAAGACACCCATACCACCTTTATAGGACACTTATAAAAAAACAACGAAAGAATAAAAGTATAAGTAAAGACAGACGTATTTGAAAAATTGAAATAAAGATGAAAATAAAAAATGCCGTAAAATGAATAAAAGAAACAAAATAAAACAAAAGAGATACTTCTGATCAAAATAAAAAAAAACAACCGATACTGATACAAATGTAGTAACTAGCTGCAATAATAGTTTAATCGCTTTTCAATATTCATCATTCGACTAAGCGAAAAAAGCAAACCAAAGCGAGTGAAACACATCAACTATAGGAAGAAAACAACGAAACAAAAGAAACACTTAAAACTGCAACAAAAACAAACACCACATACATAGGAATGGACTATTTGACAACAATTGCTATATTTATGACTTGGTAGAGGCCATTTTAAGAGAAAAAAACATAGTTGGTTGAGACCTTCCGTTTATATGGAAATGTAAACAAAATCCTTACATTTTACGTGCAATGCTTATTGAATAGAACGCTATTTGATAGGAACATAAAAACATATGGTAGTTCGATAAAAAAAGGTTTCAGAAAAAAGGGAAATTGTTCATATACGAAATATAAACGGTAGTGTAAAATTAAAATAGTACAGCTATGCTTATAATTTTGTATGAGATAAAACTCATGAACGATACTGAGCTTTTAAAAACTCTTCGACGTTAATTTGATCTTTCAATTTAACTAATTAAAATTTAAATCATTTTAAATAGAAAGCACCCATGCATTTCAATCTCTTCTTCCACACATTTAGGTCAGGATTATACAGTGCAAACACAATAAAAGATAGGACAGTAGAGGATATTCAGACAGGATTTTACTTCCGCTCATTGAAAAACATGATCTCGAGTAAGCGCGGTCGATATTTAAGAAGTTTTTGACAAAAATCATGGTGCCAATTTTACGTGACGACGACTATAGAAAAGTGCGTTGAACGCATTAAATAAATTAAGCGGTATATCCATGAGCATAGTATCTTTCATGAGTTTTATGTAGTCTATGTTTGCGTTAAGATGTATCATTATTGTTTCGAATAGAATCAACCTTGTAAATTAGATCATGAATATTAATTGATTACCATTTTAGGTGTCTTTATGTTTGCATGGACGCCGTATGCAGTCACTGCATTCTGGGTTGCATTTGGTTTTGGTGAATTGCCAGTTATTGTTTCAACCTCGGCAGCCATGTTTGCGAAATCAGCATCTGTATGGAATCCTCTTATTTATGTGTATACAAACAAACAATTTCGCAAAGCATTTTACGAGAAAATTCCCTGTTCTGGTTTTCGTTCCAAACTTATTAAGAAGGAGGAGGAAAAAGAAGCGGAATCAGAAGAGTCTGATATAGATGATAAATCAAAGACAACAGGACAAAAAGTTACTCATCTTAAGGTACAAAATACGCGACGTGGCGTGACGCCCATTAACGATGATGATGACGCTGGTGAAATTACAATTTGTGAAGACATTGTAGCTGATGCAATTACACTTGAAGACGATGGCAAAAAAGAAGAAATTGAAATAAAAGATTTAGGTGGATCACGTCAAGCTAAGAGGTAGTATTACCTTGTGTTGAAAGCAAAACATTTTAAAAAAAACTTTTTTTAGAAAAAAAAGATTCGGTAAATAAAAACTTCTGACGTCTGATTTTAACATTGTGTGCTAAGATAATGATCTGAAAGCAAAAAGAAGTCAATATTTTAAAGTTTTATTAACTGAATTTTAACCATTTTCTATGAACGAGTTTAAAACTGAGAAGAAGCTTCAGATGAGGAAGACCACTTTTTTGCCCTTTTCATACAATTATGGATTATAGCTTAGCAAAAACAATTGTCAGTCCTTCAAAAGATTCTGTGTCATATCCAACTGATTAAGATAAGTATTTGAAATACAAATATCAATTTATTTGAATTCTGTCTTGAAATACTGCTCTACTGGTTTGCTCAAATATATGTTTTAACAGCATGTTGATACAAGTCAATTGTAGGTTTCTGGTAAAATGATAGTAACATGATGTTTTGTGTAAAATTTTGATATTTTCTAAAGGAAGTAGACATCTCATCTCACAAGTCTTACTTTAAAAATACACGAACCTCTAAAGAATTTTTCGGAAGTTTAAAATACGTACAGGCATAATGCACCTCATATTCTTGTTTAAATTTAAATCTATGTTTGGGGTTCATTTGCAAACTTTTATTTCTTAGCCCTTCATTTGCAGCTACCAAGGATCTCAGACATTAAATATATATATATAATATATATATGTTTGGGATTAATATTATACACAGGGTGGGAATCAGGTTCAGGATAAAAAGAATCTTTAGAACCAACATAATAAATATATTCAAATTGAGTTAATTTCGGTCATACCAAAACTTGATTATGTTAAAATGATGAATCTGAAAAACATAAAGCTTTGATATCTAGCTCAATAAATAAAGGTTTTTTTAAATCCAATTGTTGCATTTTGAAAAGACCGCAAATGTCAAGAAGGCATGATGAAAACGCCTTCAGAGTAAAAGAAAATTTACACATCAATATAAGGTGATCAATTATAGACTGAGAACCTGTACTTATTAATGTATGCTTGTTTATCATATCAAAAATTTCAGTTGTACCGACGACGGCTTGTAAAGGCTTGAACATACTTATAATATTGTGCCTCATACTTTGAATTAAACAGTGCTAATTAATTTTTGTTGTTGACATTATTTCTTATCATCATCCATCATCCCATTTCAATCATAACCAGTTGTAGTACTTATAAACATATCAGCTATAAATACTATGAGTAAGATGTTGGTAGACAACAAATAAATAATAACACGCAATCAACCCACACTCCATAATTCATTCTAAACGTCCTACATACTGATAAATTTAGAAAATTCCATAGAAAAAAAAAAGATCATACTTCTGATGTTGTCTGATATTCAACAGTTTAACAACGTTTTCTAAGCTGTCGAAGAAGTTCTTTAAAATATAGGTTTACAGTTTTCTTAAGAAAAGATCTAGGTAGACGATAGATATTAAAGTGATATTTCGTACTCATAATTCGAAAATAAATTGACAATGCTATGGCAGAAACAAACGAAAAAGAGACAACCAAAAGTTCATAAAACGCAACAAAGTAAATTATACAAGGTGCAACACGATTCCCACTAACACCAGAGATAATCTCATGTACTTCAAACAGGTCCGCTGATCCTGTTCCCCATGTGCCACCTGTCATGTTGATTATATATACGTACAACCCTTGTGATAAGCATGAATCGGTAGGTCATATTTGAGAAGTGGAGATGTCATTCTAGTCACGATAATTTGAGCCTATTCATCTTGACCTGCGTTACAAATATTCCATAACGGTCACCAAACAATATCGTTTCAGCTGAAAGATATATACTCCACATGCAGGCGCTGCTGAAATGTTGCGCTATAAAAACTGAATACTACAATTGGAAAGTTGAAATTATCTCTTTTGTCGTAATTTTTTTTTTCTCAACCGACCCTAATAAGTTGTACTTCCGCATAGCGTGTTATTTCCGCTGGTGTAAAAATTCGCGAATTTCATTTAATACAGTATACGAAAGTATCGTTTATTTTTTATGCGAATTCAAAACTTTTATCAATACCTTTGCATGTGCACTTTCATTCTTTCTGCGAAAATAAGCGAAAATTTACAACCCGCGAAAAGAATCCGATATTTTAAGTTCAATAGGATACATCTCTTCACCATCATCAATATACCAGAATGTTATATTAAAGAGTAAGACTAGTTTGGGAATATTTTGTTACACTCCCCCCCTCCCCACTCACACACTTCCTGTAATAGCTTATATTGTCAGTGAAGGAACCAAGAATCTTAGTAGTGCCATTTCCAGAAAATTTCGGTTGAATCAGTGTGATGGTTATAAAAGGTACAAGGATTATACCTTGAAGACGAGCGTGTCGTCTACATAAGACTCATCAGTGACGCTTATATCAAAATATTTATAAAGCCAAACAAGTACAAACTTGAAGAGCATTGAGGATCCAAAATTCCAAAACGTTGTGCCAAATACGGCTAAGATAATTTATGCCTGGGATAAGAAAATCCATAGTGTTTCGAAAAACTCAAAGTTTTGTAAACAGGAATTTTATATAAATTACCACATTATTGATATGCAAAGTACGATTTATTCCTTCTTAAAACGTTATACTTGTGTCTACGTGAGCTATTCGTGTTCATGAAGCAATGAAGGACAAATTATTAAATGTTTTTAAGTTTGAAATAGGGAATACATGTTATAAGAGTAGAAAAGTAATATGTACTCGTCCAGATCTTTGGAATTTGTAATTATCCACATCTGATTCATGCCGCTCCTAGAGTTGGTATGTACTAATTTTTTGGATTCGAGCGTCACTGATGAGTCTTTTGTAGACAAAACGCGCGTCTGGCGTATATAATTTAGTCCTGGTATCTATGATGAGTTTATTTGAAGCCCGGCTTAGATTGCTGATAAAATTGATTGTGACAAATTACAATAGGTTTCGTAGATCACTTTGAAAACCAAGCAATAAAACATTTTTATGTAAGGACATTTATGTTATGTAGATATTCAGTATAGGGTAGAAAGTTTCATCTTTGGTTGAAATTCCAAAAGAACATTCCCATGGTTATTTAGTATTTATTTCTGGTAAAAGCCGTGAGAATATATGTTGAGTTTTCAAATGAATTGTCGATACCTTATTCCTTTATTTTTATTTTTAAGTTTCTGTAATTTGAATAACACATAAACAAAATGTTATTTTGGAATTTATCTGCGAAGACAACATATTTCTCATAGATGTTGGATTGGTGCAATATTTATGTCTTTAAAGATCGATGTAGCATGTGAATCAAATTGGAACGATTATTAAAACATTTTAACAATAACAAGGCTAAAAGCATAACGTAAAAGATAATAGGTATAAGGACATGTTTTAATATTCACGTTCACTCACATATCAAAACGTGCGGAAAAAAGTCTTTAATACCCACCACAACACCGGGAACATTTGATCCGGAGATATATATCAACCAAATGTATACATATTTGAAAACTAAATAATTTATATCAAATTATTCTGTGTACTAATTTGAATGGAATACAATAATGTACAGCGAATAAACCAAAGAATTTACTAATGTTCGAAAGAACATACTAAGGCGAATTCTAAATAATGTATCGAAGGAAATACAACACCGTCATCACAGGAAATTAGCAAAAAGGAAAAGCACAAACAGTAAACAAAGAAATATACCAACACAATGATGCATCAAGCAACACATGATGACCTCGATGAGAAGACATTTAACTCTGCAATCATGAACAGGTGTTATCTTTTATTAGAAAGCTAGAACTTATTGTGGTATATAAATTGATTTGTATGAATTTTTTGTTTGTTTCTGCTTTTTAATGTCACCATTGAGTATATTATAAGTCATGTTAACTACTCTATATTTACCTCATGTAACACATATATGTGTCTAAGAGTTGCTTTACATTAAAATCTAGGAATCTTGGGTCGGGTTGAGAGTCTGCTTAAGTATTTATTTTGTAATTTCCAAGCTTAAATAGGAATGTTAATGCTACATATCTTCAGTTAACTTTGTTTGAGGCAATATTTCAAACAAAAATATGCTTTGATTTATACAACTTGTTTTGGGATATTCGAATGTTAACGAATGTTATACTATGAGCCGTCTGTGACTTGCAGTAAAATGAAAGTATTTCTTTCTCGCTTCGTGTTGATGGCCTTATGTGACTTTGAGATAAAGAACATCGATAAAAGCGTTTGTCATTGCTTTTGTGTGTTTTGTTTGTAATTTTGCTTGCAAGGATTCCTTATCATTGATGGATAACCCATATCCTTATGTTAATCTATTAGAAGATTTAAGACAGTCGTTTACATCTCATTTTATATCAAATTATCAGCATAATAAATGTGTCGTTTTACTTGTAAGGTAGAAAAATGTAAGGTCGAGTTAAGTAAAGGCAACAGTAGTATACCGCTTTTCAAAACTCATAAATCCATGGACAAAAAACTAAATCGGGGTAACAAACTACAACTGAGGGAAACGCATAAAATATAAGAAGTGAACAACGACACAACATTAAGATGTAACACACACAGAAACGGACTAAGCGTTAGACAAAATCGTATGAGAATAACAAATATAACATCAAAACCAAATACATGAATTTGGAATAGATAAGTACCGTGAAACGTCTAATAGTAATGTGAATTCACACTCAAAAATAAGGGAAAACAAACGACAAAACGGAAACACAACGTTAAAATGAAACACACACAGAAACGAACTATAATATAACAATAGCTATGTTCCTGACTTGGTACAGGACATTTTTAAAGAAAAGAATGGTGGGTTGAACCTGGTTTTGTGACATGCCAAACCTCCCTCTTTAATGGCCATGTGAAATATAACATTTCAATGACAACACAACATTACAGGACTACAATATAAATAAATAGGAGAACATAATTGACAAAGAAACACACGAATAATAGCTAACAAAAGGCAACAAGTTTAAAATTTTAATACTCCAGAAGTGTATTTTGTCCATACAAGAATTACTAGTGATGCCCAAATACAAAATTTTAAAAGCCGAAACAAGTACAAAGTTGAACAGCATCGAAGACCCCAAAAGTTCAAAAAATGTGCCAAAAACGGCCAGGGATTTCTGTACCAGACCATCTCTATTATTTAGAATAATTTACACTATTGAAAACAGTAAATTTTATAAAATGACTATACAAAAGATATATGATAAAACTGAAGTATTAACTTATTATAGGAAACAACCGAAATACATAACATAACACGACGATATGCAACACATCCGAATAAGTTTAAACCTCAACGCCAAGTGACGTCATATTTAAAATTGTAAAAAATGACGTCACATTTGAATTTGTAAAACAGATCATCAAAAAATGAAAAATGACGTCACATTTGAATGAATAATATAGAATAAGGATTGATTTAAGATTGAACGAAATACTGATATTACATTTAATGACAATGCACTTTTCAATACTTATTAATAGCAAACTAAGGTAGCAATTAACTATATTTATATAGCTATGTCCGGTTTGTTTGTTTTGAATCTAACTTCATATATGTTAAACATCGTACAGATTACGTTGAACAAAATGAAATCTAATAAATGAGGGGGGTGATTAATTTTCATAACACATGAATATAATAGAAAAGACGTGAACACATTTGACAACTCCGATGAGAATTACAAATATAACATCAAACATTTAAACTAAATACATGCATTTGGGATAGATAAGTACCGTAACACGTCTTATAGTAATGCGAATTCACACTCAGCAAAACAGTCACAATCGTGAATAAGTCACGTTTGGTAATTAAAAGATAAGACGACGTAATGACAAACCACAATTTACCGTGTGGTAAAAATGTCCCTAGCTAGTTTGGTCAAAGACACATTGTATGGATCCACCAATTCGTGATGGTGTCCATAAAATTTACGGAGTGTCAATTTTAATCTGTCCTCCTCATAACTTTGTTGGAGCAGTTTCTGCGTAAGGAGCACACTCCTGTATATGGAGTACGTATAGTGTGAACAAACACGAGAATAGCGTGTCAATTGTGAGTTGTAAACACCATACGAAGGGACGAAGGGTATGTTACTGCTGAGAAATGGGAAATTGATAATTGGGAAGTTGAAGTCGTCCCGTTTATCATAGATTTTCTTGTGAAGTCGTCCATCTGCGTCAATATTGAGGAAAAGATCAAGGTATGAAGCAGTTCTTCTGTAGCAGTAGTATCCTTAATTTTAAGTTCACTGGGATATATGAGATGTAAGTATTGGCTGAAATATGTGTAATTCAATGATAGAACATCAGTAATATATCGGAAAGTAAAACTAAAGAATTTCGCAAGGTACTTTTTCTTTTTGTCTTTTAAAAGGTTCTGAATGAATTCTTCTTCATACGAGTACAAAAAAAAAATCGACCAGCAGGGGTGCACAATTAGTACCCATTGGAATACCGACTGTCTACTGAAATATAAATCCTCTAAACTCAACAAATATATTGCCGATCAAAAATTCCAGCATTTTGATAATATTATCTTCAGTATATTTTCTGGAAGATTCATTGTGATTCTTCACAAAATATGAACTATTGTAACCCAAAACAAGAAATTTGTATCTACGATTCCAATTTTTTTTTTAGAAAAAGCTCTGTTTTATGAGATGGAGAAGTCGATCTTTCAACTGAGTATGGTGAATAGTAGTATTAGCGTAAAAAAATCTAAAGTTTTTCTGTAGCTGCAAAATTGTAAAGATTGTGATCGAAGATTAAGCATTAGATCTTTCGAATTTTTTAGAATCCATTTCTGGTTGACACCACTGGTAGAATATATCTCCTCACAATATTTTTGAAACCCATCATTAACTGTAGGAAGAAGAGTAGTCAGTATTTTAGAAAGATGTTTAGTCGAACATTTTGAATGACCCAGCTATGTATCGTTCTTTATATGGAGTTTTGTATAATTTAGGTATCCAGTAGAATAAAGGTAAGTTTTCTTCGTTTTCTTTGATTTTGATACCAAAACAAAGAAGGACAGATTTATGATTTTGTAAAATTTCGTCCTTGTTAAATGATGTTAAAGAATTGTAATATCAAATATATTTATGCATGCTACATACAATATGTTATAACTTACTGTTGATATTACGTTTTGTGTGTAATTAAATATTTTGTTACTTCTACTCTAGTTTGCAGTATTCTGCGGCTGCGTTCAATTAACTAATTAACTATTGAACACCATAGAATACCAAAAATGCCAAAAAATCATTTACTCTTATGTCATATGTTATATAAACGATCCACATCTGTTTAACCTATGATTGACCGACACATTACTCACTAGAAATTAGCATGTCTAATACCACCCACGTGTATGAAAGCTAAACCAGATCAAAAAAACAAGGGACTTTTATTTACATAGTTCCGTTACGTGTATTTATTTTTCATGATTCTTAGTATTATACATCCTCCAAATCAGAGTACAAATCATCGTATTTGCGCAATTCTAAAACATCAAATAGATGGGATTGAATCGTACGAAACCTTTTGTCAAAGATCGTTATCTATATCTCCATTGACAGACGAAATTGCGATTTATATCACAAGATCCTGATAATACATTTTGATAAAACCAGCAGAAAAAAGACAGTGATGTTGTCGTCAGGAATGGGCCAACTACATGTGTGGAATTTTGTATAATGTTTGAACTAATTTGCCTTTTTCTTAACCAACTTTTGCACTAATTCAACTGTCATTTTACCAATTTTGTATAACGTTTGCATTAATCTGTATGATTTAACATATTTCGTGCTCTTGATTAATGATAACCGTAACCTGAACTTAACGAACGTTTTAGTAAAAAAATAAATATCTTGATAGATATGTAACAAGAAAATCTTAATCTTTATTTGTTTATACAAGGAAAAGCATTAAAATCAATACATGAATGTAAACATCTTGAAGTCTTGAATAAATTAATGGAAAAGTACATTCAAAGTACAGTTATATGTTCTTGACAGGAATAATCTGTAAACCTGTCCTTCACTATTACTTTAAATAGACAAAACGAAAACGTCGTTATCGTGAATTCGTCATTTTCATTTCTGTTTGTTGTTGGCTGATGCTTCAAATTTGTGTTTATCCATCTTTATTTCTTAAAAAAACATGGAAGCTAGAATAAAAGCTAGACCATATGATGTCTACGAAAAGTGTCTGTACAAAGTAAGAAATGTGACAATTGATTTTAAATAGTTTCGTTTGTTGATAAGGTTTATTTTTTTTTTCATTTCTATTACCTCCTTTTTTGATTTTACATTTGAGTCCGGTATTTTTGCCCTACTGTTTAATTTTAGGTAGCAATACACAGTTATAAGTTCAGTTTCGCATTATGGCCAAGGTGATTTTTTTGAATATAAAAGATGTTGTAAAATTGTTTTTTTTTAAATAGTTGAAGAATAATACACCTTCTAAGTAGGTTGATATGAACATTTAGATTGTTTTAGTTATCAAAAGTACATTTGTACCAGGACTATAATTTAGTACGCCAGATTCGCGTTTCGTCTACATAATACTCATCAGTGACGCTCATATCAAAATATGTATAAAGCCAAAGAAGTACAAAGTTAAAGAGCATTGAGGATCCAAAATTCCAAAAAATTGTGCCAAATAAGGCTAAGGTAATCTATGCCTGGGATAAGAAAATCCTTAGTTTTTTGTAAAATTCAATGTTTTGTAAACAGGAAATTTATTAAAAAAAAAATGACCACATTATTGATATTCATGTCGACACCAAAGTGTTGACTTCTCTGCTGGTGATACCCTCGGGGACGAAACATCCACCAGCAGTGGCAGCAACCCCAGTGGATTAAATAGTTATCAAAAGTACCAGGATTATAATTTAGAAAGCCAGACGCGCGTGACGTCTACATCAGACAAATCCGTAACGCTCATATCAAAATATTTATAAAGCCAAACAAGTACAAAGTTGAAGAGCATTGAGGATACAAAATTCCAAAAAGTTGTTCCAAATACGGCTAAGGTAATCTATGCTTGGGATAAGAAAAATCCTTAGTTTTTGACAAATTCAAAGTTTTGTAAACAGGAAATTTATAAAAAAAAATGACCACATTATTGATATTCATGTCAACACCAAAGTGTTGACTACTGGGCTGGTGAAACCCTCGGGGACGAAACATCCACCAGCAGTGGCAGCAACCCCAGTGTTTTAAATAGTTATCAAAAGTACCAGGATTATGATTTAGTACGCCAGACGCGCGTTTCGTCTACATTTATAAGACTCATCAGTGACGCTCATATCAAAATATTTATAAAGCCAAACAAGTACAAAGTTGAAGAGCATTGAGGATCCAAAATTCCGAAAAGTTGTGCCAAATACGGCTCAGGTAATCTATGCCTGGGATAAGAAAATCCTTAGTTTTTTGTAAAATTCAAAGTTTTGTAAACAGGAAATTTATAAAAAAAAAAATGACCACATTATTGATATTCATGTCGACACCAAAGTGTTGACTTCTCTGCTGGTGATACCCTCGGGAACGAAACATCCACCAGCAGTGGCAGCAACCCCAGTGGTTTAAATAGTTATCAAAAGTACCAGGATTATAATTTAGTACGCCAGACGCGCGTTTCGTCTACATTTATAAGACTTATCAGTGACGCTCATATCAAAATACTTATCAAGCCAAACAAGTACAAAGTTGAAGAGTATTGAGGATACAATATTCCAAAAAGTTGTGCCAAATAAGGCTAAGGTAATCTATGCCTGGGATAAGAAAATCCTTATTTTTTTGTAAAATTCAATGTTTTGTAAACAGGTAACTTATTAAAAAAAATGACCACATTATTGATATTCATGTCAACACCAAAGTGTTGACTACTGGGCTGGTGATACCCTCGGGGACGAAACATTCATCAGCAGTGGCAGCAACCCCAGTGTTTTAAATAGTTATCAAAAGTACCAGGATTATGATTTAGTACGCCAGGCGTGCGTTTCGTTTACATAAGGCTCATCAGTGACGCTCATATCAAAATATTTATAAAGCCAAACAAGTAAAAATTTTAAGAGCAATGAGGATCCAGAAATCCAAAAAGATGTGCTAAATACGGCTTAGGTTATCTATGCCTGGGATAAGAAAATCCTTAGTAGTTTTTTTTTGTAAAATTCAAAGTTTTGTAAACAGGAAATTTATATAAAAAAAAAATGACCACATTATTGATATTCATGTCAACACCGAAGTGTTGACTTCTAGGCTGGTATTACCCTCGGGGACGAAACGTTCACCAGCAGTGGCATCGACCCAGTGGTTTAAATAGTTATCAAAAGTACAAGGATTATAATAGCACTCTAATTGATCGACATTTCCATTTGAACCAAATTATGTTGGCTTTTTTCACATGTTTATCCCCCTTTTTGCAATATTTTGTATCAAATAAGGCAGATTGTTGCCATGGTTACACCAAACAGAGATTATATTTCACCATTATAACTATTGGAAATCAAATCTTCAACAAATGCATAACACAAATATTAAGCCTTATTTGTTTGAAAGGAAGGGAAAGAGGGTGTTAAATTATGGGTGTCAATTTTAAGTTTTTTTCCTAACTGTGTATTGCTACCTTATATTTGAGTTGTAGGTAACCTCGATGGCTGTGACAATGCTTACGATAGCTTGCAATTTTCCCAAAAAAATTAAAGGAAATCTATAATTTGCTTCCTTGAAATTTATCCTTCTCAATACCTTGAAATAGTTTTAATCATCACAAAATGTCTTTTTTATACAACCTGATGACCTTTTATAACCTCAACTAAAATTAAATCTTTAAACAAAAAAAGCTGTAGTAATAGAATAGAATAATCTTTTGATGTAAATATGAAGTGTTAACAACAAACGCCAAGATACATAGAAACAAGGTATTAAATAACATCTGCCATACTCCTGACTTGGTACTGGACATTTTAGGAAGAAATTGTTGGTTGAACCTGGTTAAATGGGTAGCAAAACCTCCCGCTTGCTATGACAATGCTAAAAATATCCATAACATGACATTACTTCGTGAAAGAAATACAATACAAAAACACACAAGAACAGACATCACAAAGAAACGCATTAACAAATAATATAATCTAGAGGACGTAAATATGATCACATGGGATGGAAGTTCTAATCTGGAATTACCTGCACCCTTCTCGTCTCGTTTGGAATTCATGTGCTCCCTTAAGTTTTAGTTTGTTATCTTGATTTGTCCCTTATTAATTGATAAATAAACTCATCATAAACGAGATTTGAACATTGAAAAACTGCTCTTGAGTTTATTAAATACAGGAGATGTGTAATTGTAAATAAATAAACTATTCACCTGCAGAGAACTAAGGTGAGGATGTAAACAACAATAATTGACCTTCAAGTAAATGATAAAGTTATTTACAGATATAAGCCTACATGGCTTCTTAGTAATTGAAATATGTGTTCTACATAACTGCTTTAGATTGAAAGAGCACTGTAACGGACACTGTGAAGATGTAAAATTTTATTAAAAGTGTAAGTTATTTATTAAAAGTTAAAAATGAAAATAACATTAATAAATTATAGGGGTGCAAGTCTGTTTTTTGTGGATTAACCACATTTCAGAAAACAAAATCATGAACAAAGCTATATGTTGAGTATTGAATATTTTGTCCGAAAAAATAAAAATAAAAATATCGCTTTACTAACAACACTACGTGACAGAAATACAACACAAACAAACACAGGAACACTCATCACAGAGAAAAGCAGAAACAAATAATATAATCACGATGACGTAGATGTTATTATATGGAATGAAAGTTACAATCTTGTGTTACCTGCACCACTTCCCGTCCCTTTTGTAGTTCATGTATTTCCTAAAGTTCAGGTATGCTACCTTGATTTTTCTCTTCTTAATCGATTAACAAGATTTGAATATTGAAAAACTATTCTCGCGTTATTAAAGTACAGCCCTTACGGTCATAAAACTTTCGAGCATTATTTTTGTACTCAGACTCGAAAATCAACCAAACGAATTGGGGAATTTCATGTTTCGAGCATGATTTTTGTGCTCCAAGCACTAAGCAAAGTTTTATACCTTCAAGGCTAAGAGAAGTTGTATGAGTGTAAATAAATAAACTTTTAACCTGTCTCAGGACATGGATGTAAACAAAAACATTTCACCTTGAAGTAAATATTATATTAATTTACAGATATATACCTTTACGGCTTCTTTGTAATTAATAGGTTGAAAGAGCACTGTAACGAACACTGTCAAGAAGTGAACATTTTTTCAATGTGTTAACAATTTATTAAAAGTTAAAAATGAAAATAAAAATATATAAATTATAGGGGTTCAAGATTTGTTTTTGGGGATTAACCACATTTCAGAAAACAAAAGCATGAACAAAACTATATGTCCACAAATGGATCTGAAATTATCTAAAGTTACAATCTTGTGTTACCTGCAACCCTTTCTGTCCCTTTTGTAGTTCATGTGTTCTTTGAAGTTTAGGTATGCTACCTTGATTTTTCTCTTCTTATTTGATTTACGAGATTTGAACATTGAAAAACTATTCTCGCGTTATTTAAGTATATGTCTTACGGTCATAAAACGTTCAAGCATTATTTTTGTACTCAGACTCGAAAATCAACCAATCAAGTTACTGGATTTCATGTTTCGAGCATGATTTTTACGCTCCAAGCACTGAGCAAAGTGTAATGCCTTCAAGGCCAAAAATAGTTGAATGAGTGTAAATAAACTATTCAGCTGCCTCAGGGCGTGGATGTAAACAATAATATTTTACCTTCAAGTAAATATCATATTGATTGACAGATATATACCTTCACGGTTTCTTTATAATTAATAGGTTGCACGAGCACTGTAACGAACACTGTGAAAAAGTGAACATGTATTCAATGTGTTAATAATTTATCAAAAGTTTAAAAATGAAAATAACATAAATAAATTATACGGGTTAAAGTCTGTTTTTTTTTTTTATTTACCACATATCAGAAAACAAAAGCATGAACAAAGCTGTACGTCCACAAATAGACCTGAAATTATCTAAAGTAAAGTTTCTTTATCAACATAAACATGATATAGTCGATGCATTCACTACCACACACAAATATGTTATCGGCTGAATGAAGCCACGAAACAGTACTGAATTGTCTGTAAGTAAATTTTGTGAACTGTACTGAATTTTGTGCTTTATTTGATTTATTCACACATTATTATTCTGACCTTTCAGATTGTACTTATATTTTTATGACCGTTTTAAACTTAAATTCATGGACTAGTTGATGTTAAAATAATTGCATATATTGTCCGACAAAATTATAAAACAAAATATCGCTAACCTAATAACACTTCGTGACAGAAATACAACACAAACACAAACAGAAACACTCATAACAGAGCCACACACAAACCAACAAATATAATCAGATGACGTAGATGTTATTATATGGGATGAAAGTTACATTCTTGTGTTACCTGCACCCCTTCCCGTCCCTTAAACAAAATATCGCTAACCTAATAACACTTCGTGACAGAAATACAACACAAACACAAACAGAAACACTCATAACAGAGCCACACACAAACCAACAAATATAATCAGATGACGTAGATGTTATTATATGGGATGAAAGTTACATTCTTGTGTTACATGCACCCCTTCCCGTCCCTTTTGTAGTTCATATGTTCCCTAAAGTTCAGGTATGCTACCTTGATTTTTCTGTTCTTAATCGGTTTACGAGATTTGAACATTGACAAACTATTATGGCGTTATTTAAGTACAGGAGAAGTTGTATGAGTGTAAATAAATAAACTATTCACCTGCCTCAGAACATGGATGTAAACAATAATATTTATCCTTCAAGTAAATGTCTTATTAATTTTCACCTACCTACCCGACTTCTTAATAATTGGAAAACTGTTCTACAAAAATGTTATTCATTGAAAGATCACTGTAACGGACTAGATGAAGAAGTCACAGTTAGTTTAAAGTGTTTATTAAATGTTTTAAAATGAAAATAACATTAATGAATTATATGGGTCCGAAGAGCTTTTCTGGATAAACCAAATATCTGCAAAAAATAGCAATAATAAAGCGATATGTCCACACATGGACCTAGGATAACAGTTTTGTTTGAGTGCGATGGAACGATATTTAAAACATGTCAAAATTGATGCATTCACTACCACACACAAATATATAATCGTCTGAATGAAGCCACAGAACAGTACTGAAGTGTCTGTAAGCAAATTGTTTGAACAGTACTGAATTATTGTCTTAAATTTGAATTAACGAAACTCGATAATACTTATATCTTAATGGCCGTTAAAGTCAAAATAATTGTATATATAGTCTGCAGAATAATAGATAAAGAAAGATAACAAAGTAAATTTCGAGATTAACAATAACAATAACTTGTCAAAATATAAAATATACTATTAAGTTTTAACGAAGAATAAACAGCACCATTCGGATCCCTTCCAGTTCAAACAGTAAAATGGCTGAACACCAAACTATCAGTAATAATTTATTCATAGAAAACTAAATAAATGCGTTTGTTTATGCTATGGAAGCTTTTACATCATATATTTACTACAATCCCGCTTGCTGCAAGTTAAATAACCAACCAGTTGTCAAACAACACCACCTTTAGTATATTCTTTAATAAAAATACAAAACTTACAAAGGAAATTAAATAACGTGAAGTCAATACAACGTGACAAAACCAAACGCTGGACTATATGAACAAACAGAAAGAAGCAGCTCGTAACTTTTTTTCATTAAAACTTTATGTATTCAATTATAAATGCGCGGTT
Source organism: Mytilus trossulus (assembly GCF_036588685.1). NCBI lineage: Eukaryota > Metazoa > Mollusca > Bivalvia > Mytilida > Mytilidae > Mytilus > Mytilus trossulus. Next base: position 75,299,873 of record NC_086379.1, read on the forward strand.
CATGCTATAGAAAACTATATATATATTCTGAATTGTAACCTCCTTCATGAAACCGATTCACTTTTTGTTTTGTTATTTCCCTTAAATCTTAGCATACGTGACATAGATGTTAATTTTTTTTAAATTGAACTTGCTGTAAAAAAATATTAATTTTATTTAGGCAGACATATTCTTGGTTTTTCAAAAATTGTGCAAAAAATAGTTGTTCTCTCGAACTTTTGTGGTATCCATCATATGAAGACTTGTTAAAGCGGTTATTGAAAAAATCATTTCACAGTGTGTATCTGTATGAAATTTCTAGATGAGACAGGGAAAAGATTATAAAAAAGAATTATCAAAATAGAGTTATCATTCTTTGCTCTCTTATTATTATGTTCCCTTGCTTGTTATATGTACACCGTATGCATCATTGTATGTATTTAGAGTATTATGATTTTCATTTATTGAAATGACCTTAATAATACATTTAATAAGACTCATTTAACTTTGAAATTGAATTTGAAAAAAAATAAGTATTTGCAAATGGCGAATGGCTTTTATTTTTTTCCTCCTCGCTAAGTCTAAAACCGAACTCTTTGAGCCATGCTTGTACATTGTTTCAATTAAAACACACGAGCGACAAATATGGTAACCAGGGTTTAAGTGAACGATAATTTTAAAAAGATTGTTTGACAATAAATACATTAAAAAAATAACGAATCAATTCATTAAATGACATTTCTAGCGGCGAAAATACGTTTTTGTTTTGAACCAACCAAATTTAACTCGTTGTAAATTGTGAAACCCATCCTTAATTCGAGATCTCATCTTTATTATGGATTTTGTAAGGTTGGTACAAATCTAATCCATTTAAGCGTATATGGTCAGATCTATAATTATTTAACATTCATTTACCGGAAAACGCATGATTTAAAACTGTTAAGTTTTTTCATCTTTCTTAATTGTTGTTAACAAAATGCTTTCATTTGTGCATTCTACATATACAAATGTACATAGTTAACTAAATAAAAGAGCTTTTAAGAATAAAAATAAAACAGTTGATTGCATAATTGATTTTCAAAATCTATCGAAATTTTCAATTCTACCCGAACCAAATATTTTTTTTCTGTTGTTGTCACAACATTTATCATCAAATAAATATCTGCTTTGAAAAAGCTCTAACTCGATTCTTTAATATAATGCCTAAATAACCCAACTTTTTTCATCTAAAAGATAACAAATACTTGTTTACAAATAATAAAAACAGCTATGAATTTGAAATAATTAGAAGTGTTTTCTTTCATTAGCAATCGCAGAATTAATATATATCTCCAGAAGAATAATTTTATTTGGTTGCTTTGCTGTATAAAATTCTCCAAGGAAATACGAAGCAATGAGAACACAATACAAGATCTTTTTATTTATTCAAAACAATCATTGTTTTTTTTCTTCAAGATATCCCCAATAATTATATAAATAATCTTAATATTTTCATGATACTTTTTGTAGTCACTTTAACTCCTTGTGAAAGCAAACAAGTGGATGGTAAATTAACTTTAGAAGAGCTAACATCTTCTATTTATAAGATGAAACTAAACAAGACTCCAGGCAAAGATGGCTTAACAGTTGAGTTTTATCAACAATTTTGGACAAATTTAAAACATATTGTATTGAATGTTTCTAATACATGTTATGATAATGAAACTTTATCTGAGACCCAAAAGATTGGGATAATATCATTGATTTTCAAAAAAAATTACCCTTTGTCCTTAGATAATTACCGTCCAATTACTTTATTGAATACTGATGTAAAACTTATTACATATACTTTAGCACAAAGACTAAAAAAAATCTTACCCCTAATTATACATAGAGATCAAAATGGTTATGTTAAAAATCGATATATAGGATTTAACGTACGCCAAATTCAAGATATTATAGATTATGCTGAAAACTTTAATATTCATGGAGCTATACTATTTATTGACTTTTCTAAAGCGTTCGATTCACTCGAATGGGACTTTATGCTGGAATCATTACAAAAATTTGGATTTAATAAGTCTTTTCAAAAGTGGGTCAAAACACTTTACCATGATATAAAAGGATGTATTTTAAATAACGGGTGGATTTCTGAAACCTTCGGGATTCAACGGGGAATTCGACAAGGATGCCCTTTTAGCGCGTTATTGTTTGTTTTATCAGTTGAAATACTGGCTTGTAGGATAAGGGATAATAATGATCTGAAAGGGATACAAATAAAAATTGATAAAAATACTCACAGCCTAAAAATCTCACAGCTAGCAGATGATACAACTCTCTTTCTAAGATCTAAAAATGAAATAAAAAATGCACTTAATTTAATAGAAACTTTTGGATCTTTTTCAGGGCTTAAACTTAATAGAAATAAAACAGAAGGTATATGGTTAGGTAAACTAAAACACTGCAAAGACAAATTTGAAAGTAGCAATTGGAAAGATAAGGTGAAAAGTCTTGGCATTTATTTTAGCCTGAACAAAAAAGAATGTGAAACACTAAATATAGAAAGACGGTTTGAAAAATCAGAAAGGATACTAAATGATTGGAAGAAAAGAAAATTGAGTATGATAGGAAAAATAACTATAATTAAAACACTAGTTATTCCCAATATAACATACGTTGCTTCATTGATAAATCTAAGCAGTGAAATTATTAGTCAATTTAAAAAAATCTTATTTATTTTTTTATGGGAGGGTGGTATCGAGAAAGTTAAACGCTCAGTGTTAAGAAAAGATTATATTGAAGGGGGACTAAAAATGACAGATATTGACGCATACATTGAGGCTATTAAAATAAATTGGGTTAAAAGATTAACTGATGAAACTTGTGCTAACTGGAAAATCATACCTACTTTTTATTTTAGAGAGTTTGGGGAAAATAATTTAATATTTAAAATGAATTTTAATACTCATAAGTCACTAGAAAACCTTAAAAACTTACCTACATTTTACTTTGAAATTTTGAAATGTTGGATTAAAAATGGAGGAGGAAAGACAAAAGTACCTGATAATTATAGAGATATAAGAAAGCAAGTTATTTGGGGAAACCAATATATAAAAACAGGTGGTAAAAGTTTATATTATAGTCATTGGGTAAAGGAAAACATAATTTTTGTAAATGATGTAATTGATGATAAAGGAGAAATTTTTCATAAAATATTAGATAAACTTAAAAAGAAACAAAATTGGATCGCCGAAATATGTTCCCTTCGGAAAGCTTTACCAAAAAATTGGATCCAAAAATTAAAGAGCAATATATCAAAACATACTAAAATCAACATAACACAATACATTAAAATGTTAAGTAATGGATTGTATTACGATCTAGACAAAATTAAGTTTAAAGAAATTTATAATATTATTATCAGGTCAAATAAAGAGCTTCCAGTAGGTTTTTGCTCATGGAAAAACCAACTATCAGGTGAAAATGTTATATATTTCATTAAGAAAAATTTATCTTTCACCTTTCTTTTTTTAAAAGATAATAGATTAAAAATGTTTAGATGGAAATTACTGCATAATATTTTGGCTATTAACCATAATCTGTATCGCTGGAAGGTAGTTAATAGTGAAAACTGTGAACTATGTTCTAAATCTGATAGCTATAATCATTTTTTCTTTGAATGCACATGGGTAAAAAATTATTGGACATTACTACACAAAATATGTATGTATCTTAATATTGGGCAACATGTTTTTTGTCTACAAAATCTTGTAGTAGGGTACAAAATTGAAGATGTGGATTATCATGTACTTAATCATATTATAACAATTGTTTGCTTTGTGATTTATAAATGTTTTTATTTATCAGAAAAGAGAACCAAATATGTGAATATGATGTCAGTCCTAAAAAACGAAATTGATATACAAATTTTATAATATCCGGAAAATTACTTTTTGAGAAAATTTTTAGTTGATTGACTACATTTTTGAGAATCACAAAAATGTCATTGAAATAAAAAGAAGACAAATTTCTAACGAAATTGCTTTTTAATTTTTTGTTTGATTATCATATATAGTATATCATTCAATGTTTAGCGTACTTGAAAGATAAGACACTATCTAAAAACTACCATAATTCAATTATACTGACCTCTTAATCCGATCGAAACCATGCTCTTTCACTTTCGATTAATCCAAAACTAAAAGCTAAACAAAAGACGGTCAAAGTTCCGTTTTTCTTTTCATTGTAAAGTAAAGTACATGTTGTAGACAGCTATTACTCTGTTAATTGTAACTAACGCAATTATAAAAAGTTTACCAATAAAATCCCCTGGTTTTATTGGTAATTAACCATACAGGGCAGAACCTTAATGCCATTGTTGTAACATTAAGGAGATTTGTTAACAACTATTATAGTAAAATAAAGTATCTGAAGTTGTAAAAAAAAAAAAAAAAAAAAAAACTTTTTGTAGTCACAAAACCTATTATATAGGATATATATTCGACGATATAGTTTTTCATGACTGTATTGAGACCAAGACAAATGAAATTTACGCATAAACTTTTAACCCTTCTCCAATATAACAAACTTTCCACAATTTCTCAGTTTTTCAGTGGTAAAGCACCAATAGTAATTACATATCTGTCAGAGGACGATAATTGGAACGGGAAAACTGTTGAATCTTCAAAGTAATAACAACATACTAAATGAGTTTTATCGTGTAAGTTATAGTCAATAAGATTAAACCACATTTAACATTACTAAGTAACAGCAATTGAGTTGTTTTATTTTGTTCCTCCTTGTAATTGACGTATTACGTATTTTATGAGATGAAACTCATTTTTGTTTTATTCATGACTCGCATATAGTGCCATATACAGTTCAAGGACAAAAATATAAATTATATCATTCGTTTTGTTCAGTAAAACATGATAACACGCCAGATTAAATGAAATAAATTGGTATTGTGAATTAAATTTGATTCTGATAAATGAATACAAAAAATTACTTACTGCTTATAAAATTGAGCAATTATTTGGTTTTTTTTCGTTGTAGGATAATAATTCATCTATATATTTGAAAACAGATGAAGCATGAATTTGAAATTCAAATTTACTCATTAAGGAAAAGCCAATGCCAACCGAACTAAAACTATATTAAACTTGATCTTGAACCCAACAAGGTCAGATTACTTAAAAACAACAACGCCTATATAAAGGGGATATATGCCCTGCTGGTGAACGGTTTCACCAGTCCAGTAGTCAGCACTTCGGTGTTGACATGAATATCAATTATATGGTCATTTTAATAAATTTCCTTAAACAATAAAATAAATAATGGCAACAATAGTATAAGCTGTTCAAAACTCATAAATCCATGGACAAAAAACAAAATCGGGGTAACAAACTAAAACTGAGGGAAACGCATTAAATATAAGAGGAGAACACCAACACACCATTAAAATGTAACACACACAGAAACGGACAATCCATTAGACAAAATCTAATGAGAATAAAAAATATAACATCAAAACCAAATACATGAATTTGGGGTAGATAAGTACCGTGACACGTCTTATAGTAATTTACACTAGAAAATAAGAGAAATCAAACGACACAACGGAAACAACACGTTAAAATGTAACACACACAGAAACGAACTATAATATAACAATTGCCACATTCCTGACTTGGTACAGGAAATTTTTAAGGAAAAAATAAATACAAATGTTTTCATCCCAGGGATAGGTTACCTTAGTTGTATTTGGCACAACTTTTTGGAATTTTGGGTCCTCAGTGCTTTTCACCTTGTACTTGTTTGGCTTTACAACTCTTTTTTTTTTTTTTTTTATCTTAGCGTCACTGATGAGTCTTATGTAGACGACACGCGCATCTTGCGTATAAACTACAGTGCCTAGTATACAAATAATGACGACCCAACTAGTATCGACCCTAAGTACTACACCATTCAGTGGGACGAAAGATACCAGAAGGATAGTCAAACTAATAGATTGAAAATAATCTGACAACGCCATGGCTAAAAAGAAAAAGCAAAAACAGACAAATTATAGTACAGAAGACACAACATAACAAACTAAAGACTTAAAAAGCATCACAATTATGTGGTCATTTTTATAAATTTCCTGAATATAAAACTTTGAATTTTCGAAAAACTAAGGATTTATTTATCCCAGGAATAGATTACCTTAGCCTCATTTGGCACAACTTTTTGGAATTTTGGATCCTCAATGCTCTTCAACTTCGTACTTATTTGGCTTTATAAATATTTTGATATGAGCGTCACTGATGAGTCTTATGTAGACGAAACGCGCGTCTGTCGTACTAAATTATAATCCTGGTACCTTTGATAACTATATAGCATCTGTGAAACGGTTATTCCATAACGGTTAACAATCTCTTGATGGCGTCTGTAATATGTACGCAGGGGGGATTTCAACTTCACCAACCTGGAACTTAAAATGTATACATTAATGATATCGAATATATAATTTATAATAAAGAATGCATTACATACAACGAACTTAGTAGACACACTTATACTACAGATTAAAAAGATATTGATTAATGACATATTCTTAATTTTGCGACCAGAGGTGATGTTTGAAAAAGAATTAGGCAAAATTCAAAAACAAGTACAGTGTTGTAGAAGAAAACTGTGTGTACCTTATTACCTTTTATTTCTAGATAGATAGAACAGATTAATCTGTTAGTTTAAACATATTTTATTGTTCAAAATGACAAAAGTATCAGACACAAGTTTTACAACTTAGTAACATCTTCTCCAAATCAAATACAAAATATACACATTAATTAATGAACACATCAAATATTTCATAATAACAAATAATTTAAGAATAAAGACATGATTAATCTGTTGAAAATTTAAAACCCATTGCAATGCTTGGACACATTCAAAAAGTTCTTAAAAATTTAAATGGCATATACCTAAGTGTTTCCAAACGCAGGAGATCAGCTTGCTCCTCTATATTTGGCTCTATTTCACAGTCACTATCACTGTTGATTATTGTGCTACCTCCGATCATGAAGTTGTTTTCTACTTTGAAGTCATAAATCATAGGATGTTCTTTCCAATATTTATCTAGTCTTCGTTCGAATGTTTTAACGTTTTTGGCAGTTACAATTGTCTCAGGAAAACTGTTCCAGACTTCCACTACTCTGTTGGTAAAATAATACTTTCTAAGGTCTAGCCTACTCCTGTTCTTGACTAACTTCAAAGAATGCCCTCTTGTTGTTGAACCACTACTTAATGTGAAAATACCATTTGATGCCCTTTTATCATAGATGCTATTGAGAATCTTGTACGTCTTGATCATATGTACAAAAACATTTAAAAAAGCAGTGGTTTAATGCTATTCAGTAATTTAAACCAAAATTTTGTAACAAACTGAAAACATGATAACGAGTTTTACAATGATTTTACTTCAGTTTCATTATATATACATTTGAATCTCTTTCATATTCATTGATAAAATTTACTGTTTACAATAGCATTAATTGTTCTAAATAATAAGGATGTTCTTATCCCAAACATAAAAACTACCTTTTTCAACTTTTGATCGTCACTGCTGTGCAACTCTGTACTTTTTTTCACTTTCGAACTTTTATATCTGGGCGTCACTGGTGAGTCTTGTGTTGATGAGGCGCGTTTTTGACGTATTGAATTTTAAACTTGATTAATTTTGTTATCTATTAATCATGTGTTTTTTTATTTGAGCGTCACTGATGAGTCTTATGTAGACGAGACGCGCGTCTGGCGTACTAAATTATAATCCTGGTACCTTTGATAACTATTTACACCACTGGGTCGATGCCACTGCTGGTGGACGTTTCGTCCCCGAGGGTATCACCAGCCCAGTAGTCAACACTTCGGTGTTGACATGAATATCAATATGTGGTCATTTTTATAAATTTCCTGTTTACAAAACTTTGAATTTTACAAAAAACTAAGGATTTTCTTATCCCAAGCATAAATTACCTTAGCCGTATTTGGCACAACTTTTTGGAATTTTGGATCCTCAATGCTCTTCAACTTTGTACTTGTTTGGGTTTATAAATATTTTTGATTTGAGCGTCACTGATGAGTCTTATGTAGACGAAACTCGCGTCTGGCGTACTAAATTATAATCCTGGTACCTTTGATAACTATTTCTTTGTCTAATATGTTCTCCTATTTATTTGTATTGTAGTCCTGTAATATTATGCTGTCATTTCAATGTTATATTTAACTTGGCCATTAAAGTGCGAGGTTTGGCATGCCACAAAACCAGGTTGAACCCACCATTTTTATTCCCCTTTAAAAATGTCCTGTACCAAGTCAGGAAGATGGCCATTGTTATATTATTGTTCGTTTCTGTGTGTGTTGCATTTTAATGTTTTGTCCATGGATTTATGAGTTTGAACAGCGGTATACTACTGTTGCCTTTATTTATGATAATCAATAAGCTAGTTTTGAAAAAGCAAGGGCATGATAAACAAGGACAAAATCAGCAGACACAATCAGATAGGAAGTTATAAACTGAACAATAGTTAATCTGCAGAAGTCTTTTGAGCCAAAGGAGATAGATATATAAACCAGAATTAGACTGCTTCATAACATCATTGGCACCAATGTTACTATACAAGAAGTGCATTCTGACAGTTGATATCTCTTCAGTAATGCTCACACTATAGAATTAGGAAGTCATAACAAAAGATACCAGTCCTGTGCGATGAAATACGGGAAAAGATTCAAAGCATGCGACGTGCAAAACGAACAAAATAGTTAAGGATGACAAAACTAACAAAATGTAAAATCACAAAAATACAGAACTCCGAGGAACATTCAAAACGGAAAGTTTCTAATCTTATGGCGAAATGAAATGATAAAATAATTCAAACGAATGGAAAACGACTGTAATATTCCTGACTACAGGCATTTTTAAATGAAAAAAGTGGTGGATTGAACCTGGTTTTATAGCGCTAAACCTCTCACATAAATTCCATTTTATTAACGACGATGCGTGAACAAAACAGAAATAATTAGAAAAATATATGTCACAATCTCAATCAATGCAAATACAAATAAATATTTAGCGGAGAAGCACAAAAAGGCATCTATCAAATTTAACAACCACGTTCATTGCTTACTTATTTTTGTATTCAATATCAACTAATAAAGAATTGAAATATTTGAAGTCCTGTGACTAAATTCTGTGGCTAGGTTCACATCAACTCTGGTGTAGAATCGCATGTTTGACGTCAGAGTGTAAACGTTACACAGGTAGAGATATGAAATAATTTTGTCGTTCAAAGTATTTCAGAATTAGAATAGAACAATAACATGATGGCGGGTTGTTTAAAAGTACAAAGTCACGTCATATACACAAAAAGAAAACAAAAAAAGTCACTCGTACAAATCACACCAGCAAAAATGAAAGATAATACAAACAACACATTGACAGAATGCATAGGTACCAAGCAACGTCGATAAAAACAGTCCATTATTTTGACAACAATATGTGAGCATTTCATCTTGTTTCTTTTCCTACTATCTTCTGTTAAAACCCATTCTTAGCTTTCATATTAGAAAATAATGATCCTTTTGCTTATGGTGCCAGTGCTGGTATTGTCAAACTGGATTATGACATCTTATTTTGTTCACTGCTAGTCAACCTCAGACTGTATAGTCACTTTATGGTCGCTGCTGCAACCATTTGCTTGTTTGGTGAAGTTTTGTGACAAACCAGCTTTACAAGTGAATACGAAAGTTCTACATTTTCTGGCGTTCATAACAAATTATCACTATCTGCTTGCAAGATTGTTTTGGGAGTTGTCATGAAGCAAAAGTGGAAAAGTGCAATGGCTATAGTTATAGTCGTTTGCAATGACTTACGGTTACTGTCAAAAGCTTGATCATTTTAATTTTGCACATCTTGTGTATCAGAATCATTGATGATCATTTTCTGGTCCTGAAAACCCTTCTTTTAGCACGAATAAAACGTTAATTTCAGTTTTATAACTTGTATTCTTTGTAACCGTACCTAACATGACGCAAAGGGCTTGGCTGTGAAGAGGTTGCTCAAGAATTTCATTCATACAAAAACAGTCATATTTGATAATTATTGAACAGCAAATACTTCCGTTCTGTTTTGTTTACCAGCGCATTCCAAATGTGACGGTGTTTGGGGGATCAGTATATTTATTGTCTTTTTAACTTTTGTTTAAGTTTATAAATATAAATGTATGTACAAATGAAACAATGTTTTAGATTTTAACGAGAGAAATTTGTGTATTACTGAAAAATTATTACACCAGGGTTTTCGATATCACAAACTAGTCAAAACATTTACTAAATTTTATCATCGGTATAAGGACATCATTCGTAAATATAGCTCATCATGCAGACTTCTTATACGTTTAGGTATTTCACATCCATTTTTTTATGGAAATATTCTTTATGAAATGTCTGTGATCACCGCAGAAACTAACAAAGCCTTTAAATAGACTTTATTAAGAAGGGATATAGTTGCGATACTGTTGTCAGGTCATTAAAGATTGCATATTTTGGCGTTAATATTGATTTACTTATAGGGTATTTGCATCGGAACTAAACACATTTATTAAAAAAACAATTGTTGGCATGACAAGGGTTATGTTCTTCTCATATATGTTATGATGGTATGATACTAAACCCCTAACGGGAAGGATTGTGCCTGATATTCATATGATAAAATCATAATCTTTCAATCAGTTTAATTGAAGTCTGGAGCTGGCATGTCAGTAAACTGCTAGTAGTCTGTTTTTATTTATGTATAATTGTCATTTTGTTTATTTTCTTTGGTTTCATCTTCTGACATCAGACTCGGACTTCTCTCGAATTGAATTTTCAATGTACGTATTGTTATTGGCTAGAAGTATAGGGGGAGGGTTGAGATCTCATAGACATGTTTAACCCCGCCGCATTTTTGCGCCTGTCCCAAGTCAGGAACCTCTGGTCTTTGTTAGTCTTGTATTATTTTAATCTAAGTTTGTTGTGTACAATTTGGAAATAAGTGTAGCGTTCATTATCACTGAACTAGTATATATTTGTTTATGGGCCAGCTGAAGAACGCCTCCGGGTGCGGGAATTTCTCGTTACATTGAAGACCTGTTGGCGACCTTCTGCTGTTGTTTTTTCTATGGTCGGGTTGTTGTCTCTTTGATACATTCCCCATTTCCATTCTCAATTTTATTTCATTCAAGACTGGCTAAAACATCAGATAGTATTGTCGAATTTATCTGTCATAACATTGGTGTTGGTATAAATCTAGGTTGTTTTTTTCAAAAAGAGATGTGAATTCCTGTTTTATAACCATGAAACTGATATAATTAATATTGAAAACCTGGACTATTTATATTTTGACCCAAACCAATACGGAATATTTACGACATAGATGGCCACGAGTATGTTCTCACTCCAGTTAACTCTCTAAATCATTGACATGACTAGTCAATTATCCTGTATTTAATTGCTTATTTAGTTTTCTGCTTGGTGTGTTATAGCTTGTTTATTGTCTGTATCCCCCCCCATTTTATTTAAAGCTGTTTATCCAGCCTTCATTGATTATATCTATCTCCTTTTTTATTTAATAACACGAGGAACGGTTTCCTTCTTTTCTTGTATTTTTTTCTTTGCTTAGTGTTGATATTATGTTAACTACTGTTTTACTTCATGTTGACTTCTGTTTTCTTTCGATTATTTATTTGATTTTCTTTTTTTTTCTTGTTTTAGTCGGACACACATTATGGCTCTTTTGTCGAAGAAACAAACGTCTTGCTTACCAATGTTTAGGGCTTATGTCCATATAAGTTTACATATGCATATATTTTGCAGGCTAAAACCGAAATCTTGCTTATAACATAATCTCAGCTGCTTGATAACGGAAATGTACATTGACAATTCAATTTCAAACTCAACATACACACCGCTGATATAAACCAACAAAAAACCTCTAAATGTGACATTATCAAGATGCTTGATTTCTTCATAAGCAGCATTTTGTTTCATTTGGAGAACCTGTTTTAAAACATATAATCGACATTTACACGACAATGACTTGTTCCTTTGCTGTTATGAGGAAGACACAATACAAAAGCTTCTTATGAAGAATGAGAGGAAACTATCAGTATGTTATAACTTCACGTTAGAAGATGTCATCTAACTAGATAATTATTAGTTTTCTGACTTTGTCGAACTCATTATTCCATGGAAGAGATCCAGTTTGGTGAGCGTCATGTCATAATATAAAATGAGGGTCAGTAAGAACATTTCTTCGACAAAAGAGATTTGAAAAGCTTTCCGATTGTGAACTTTCCATTTTGATGTAGAAACATTTCAGTAGCGCCAGAGATATAATATCCCAGAACATGGATTTCGTCCCAGGATCTTTGTGATATAGAGTTACTGCCAAAAGTAAATTGACAGTTATAGAATATCTGTTTCAACAGATGACGACGGAAACGATCCATCTGCCGTTATAAAAAAATCTCGTCCTTTTTTAATCAAATGTGCCAACATCTTATAAGAAATTTGTACTTACATGAGCAACACGATGTGTAGGTGGATATACTTACCCTTCCTTAGCACCTGAGATCATCACCGGGTTTTAATGGGGTCTGTGTTGCTGTATTATTTCTTTGGTGTGTCTTAATTATTGTTGTTTTGTCTCTTAATGGTTTTGGTTTCTGTTATGTTATTGGCAGTTTTTGTTTTATGTATTTCTGAGTTTAAATATCCATTTGGTATCGTATGAATCTTTTGTTTTAGCTTGCTTTTATTACTTGCTAGCATTCATTACTATTGTTTTGTTTGCAGTGTTGTGCTTCCGGCTCCTGCTTAAAAAGCGAATGAAAAATTATAATAAATGAAAGCAACACCTATACTGATCATTGTGTACGTTCGTTTTGCATGGTTTGGTCCTTTGAATTTCGTTCGCCAACACTTAGTTATCGTTATTCATCCCTGCACCATTCACTGGATTGTCTTTAAACATTTGGAAAACTATCAGTATCCTTATGCATTGTGGCTCCATACTTTATCTTTTCTTATTTAAATTGGGGGATGAGTCTATTTCAAAATATGAACTGAACTGTATTTGTTTAATTGATATAGAAATCTTCTAACCAACTGACTTATTTTCAAAGTAGAATTCAATGACTGACAGATGTTTGCTTTATTACGTCAAGTGCCTGTGGGAAACTGGAAGCAAGGAAATAATTCTTTGAGCAGTTCATTTATTATCTTTTAAGGTGGTATGGGAGTCTAAAATAAAAATGATAGAATTTGTTCATACTTTGCCAAAACGTAGTATCCCTTGATACATGTCGAAAAGGATAATAAAAATGATAGGTCACCGCGTATTTTCTCAAGCTACAGGACGGGACCAAATGACATATTTTGTATGGATAATACAGGAAAAAACACCATTTTAGAAACTAAACAAAATGATAGAATTGTTAAATACTTCAAGAAAAGATAGCTTTCAGACACTGCTTTGAGAATATCAAAAGAAAAGATTTTTCCGGCTAAAATACAAAACAGGAAAATTCCATGTAGAATCTTTCAGAAAATGCACTGTTTTAAAGTTACCTCCCCTTAAAATGCCAATGTAAAAAAACTAAAAGCAACCAAAAATAGTTAACATTTGCAAAAATTTTAATAGTTATAAGTTCTATTCTTATAAATTGATTCTTATAAATGAAAATTCATATTAAATATCTGCATTCCTGCATCAAATTTTGCTATCCTGATGGAAAATCTGGACCTTTGGTTCTCTGTTTTTTACAATCCAAGATGGAGGAAGACACCCATACCACCTTAACTGTTCAATCTCTTATGTAGCCTTTGCATTGTTTCTTTGACATTTAATGAGCGATGGCTGAGTACTCCTGTGGATGGAAATGGATTGTCACTTCTTTATCTTCAGGGGTTTCAGGAATGATCGCCTTTGTTAAAATAATACACCTGATCGCTAATCCTGGCTGACCCGGCCGCTTGAACTTTTGACGTCACACACAATCACTTTTCAATTGTGGCGTCAGATATTTTGTTTTATGACGTCAAAATTTTACGGGAAATCCAGTAATGGCGGACAAATAGCGATAAGGTGTATTCTTTGTGCTTTAGTTGTCCTTTCGATTAGTTGTTGATGGCTATTCATCGGTAGACTCACACAAAATTCAGTGTAAGTATAAATCTATTGGCGGTTTTGAGCATATAATAACATTTAGACACTGCCGTCTGTTGTTTGAAAGATTTATTAACGATGCCTAGGCATAAAAAGGCTGTATATTGTTGAAGATAGTTTGTTGACTAGTTACTATCTTAAGTCATCATTAGTCTTTGGTTGTTGTTTCACTTAATTGATATAGACATATTTCTATTTGAAGTGGGAACATTAGAATGTCTATTTGAAGTGGGAACATTAGAATATTCACGATGACGTTTCCATTTTAAATGAAAATAAATTGTTCTAAAATTACGAACCTGTTTATTTTTTTCATTTATACAAAATTGTATATTTTGTTTTATATATTATTTACTGATCAAATAGGAAAGCTAAATTTACCTCTCGTGGTTATCATGTTTCAGAAAAAGGATGATATGCAGATACCACTCTTTCGATATTTTTCAACAGTTTGTATCAGCATCTTGTACAGGTATTCCCATAACAGTGTGGACACCCGTAATACTCATGTTGGTAATAATACTGAATCATTTACCTTTACCTATTTGTCATCGGCTACTGAAAACAATGAGTGTCTGCTCACGCAGGCTATCAGAGGCCTTCCAGTGGGGATTTGAATAATTACTTGTCACACATTAAAATCATAAAAATAACAAAAACGCAAGTTAAAAAGTTTAATTATCAAACAAATTGAATATCAATACAAACACAAAGGTTATTCCTATACTAGTTTTTCAAATTATGTGATTTAGGCATTGAGAACCTTTGGTGACCCAACAGTTTAAATATAGATAATAAGTACTACATGATAAGTGCCAAAAAGTGGGCGTTACATACGAACGTTAAACCAATCTGACCCAGTCACTAGGAGACTTGAACGCGCCCAAAAATGGTCTCGTCCACACTGTTATGAAAACGATTCTAAGTAAATATATTTTTTTGAGTACACATGATAAAAAATAAGATGATTTACTATGATTGCCAATAAGACAACTCTCTACCATAGACAAATTGAGATAGAAAGGAACAACTTTAGGTCACCATACGACCTTCAACAATGAGTAAAACCCATACTGCATAATAAGATATAAAAAGCCCCGAGTTACAGATGTTTAAAACATTACAAACAAGAAAACTAACGGTCTCATTTAATTATGTAGACAACAATAAACGAAAAACCAATGTATGTACTGCAACAATGACGGTTAGGATACATGCACTAATTTGGTTATTGATATGTGTGGTCTAAACACGTTGTATTAGATATATAAGAGATAAAATCAAATAGAATAAAAATCCTACAGTTGTTGCCCTTTGTACACTACTGAACACATTGCATATTTTTTCCGATGTAAGTGACAATAGCTACAAAATGAATTAGATATAAATTAAATGATATTATTGGTTAGTTGCAGTAATTTACATGCAAATGCCCATTTGATTTAATAGGTTGACAGCTTGTAGTGTTAACATATTGATTGTCTTTCACCTTCAGCTGTCGCAGTCATTATGATGTGATAAAAGCTCTTATATAACCGAAATATGAGTGTTTTGCAATAAAACAAGAAATAATATTAAGGTTAAAAGTTTAAACAAGAACGGGAAAACTATTAATGATTATGAATTATTGTAAAAATATGAACATATCCAATAACAGCCGATTAGTATTAGAGTACAAGGGCATGTTAGTTGGTCAACAAACGGTTTCTCAAATTTAGTAAAGAAACACTCAGAATGATTGTTTACTGACAAAATAACCTCAAAATAACAGTTATTTATCAAAGTAGTTGTTATTATGATAAAAAATAAGTAGATGTGGTATAATATATCAACCAGAGTAGAATGAAGTGTCGTATGCCATCCTATGGCCTTCATCAATGATATAAAGGACGCCTCCAGGTGCGGGAATATTTCGCTATATTGAAGACTTGTTGGTGACCTTCTGCTGTTGTCTTTTCTATGGTCGGGTTGTTGTCTCTATGACACATTCCATCTTTCGATTCTCAATTTTATACCATATGGTCGGCTATGAAAGGCCCCGAAATGAAAACACCTATTTATGAAACATACTTTTAAAACTAAATCCGTCGGACGGGAAAGATACATTCGAGGTTCTGTGTTTGAGAGTACCATATGCTTTCTACACTGTGAGGATCCTTTTCACCAATCTCGTTTTTGTGGTCCATAATTAAGTGACTGGTTGTTTGGTAATTTACTTTATACTGGTTTTGGCTTTGATATATTTTTCTGTGGTTTATAATTCTAACTATTTGGTAGTTTAGCTTTCATGGTCTAACTTTTGTCTAAAATCTGTTAGTATTCATGCTTTGGTGAGTTGAGCGTTTTTTTTCAATTAATGTTTATAATGTGTACTTTCATGTCGTACTGTTGTTACACCACTGTCTCATGTTAGGGTGAAAGATGGCGCCATATAAAACGTTCAAACCAGCTGCATTTATTTGCACCTGTCCTAAGTCAGGTACCTGATGTTCCGTGGTTATCGTTTGTTGATTTGGTTCATAAGTGTATCTAGTTTCTCGTTTGTATATATATTAGACCGTTGGTTTTCTAATTTGATTGATTTAGTGACTAGTCATTTAGTGGCACTTTATAGTTTGTTGTTAGGTGTGGTGAACCAAGGCTCCGTGTTGAAGGCGAACTTTGACCATAAAAATAGTTTACTTTTACAAATTGTGACTTGAATAGAAAATGTCTCATTGGCACCCATATAAAATCTTCTTATATCTATCTAACAAAGAAGTGGTTATATTAAGCTTATTCTAACATGTATGAAACAACACCGACTATAAGGAAAAAGACGGTGATATAACAAAAAATGTTTTGCTTTTCATGGTCAGGGTGGGGACTGAAACGTAATAGCGACTATACCAATATGTTAATATGGTCTATACATCAGAAAAAGCTAACTTTTAACAGTTTTTCGGAGTATTGTTTTCATGTGTTCTTTTGTTGCTGTCTAATTTCAACCCAACGTCTTACGATGGTTTATTTCTACCTAGGACTAGGATGGAAAGTTTTGTTTTTGGCATTCATACCGCATCTTCTAATATCTATTTTAACAATTAGAATGACTTTGCCACAACACTCCATATGGAGTTGCTAACAATCATTGATAAATATTATTTGTAACGTTAACTTTTGACTCTTTAATCATTATTGTTGTTTTGACATTTTTTATTACCATGTTAGAGAAATTAAAAGTCATTACTGAGAACTGTTATCCCTTAAGTCATTATTCATTACATTGGTGTGGTAATTCCATGCATTGTGAGTTCATGGCAAGTTCGAAAAAAAACTAGATCGATGTCAAATATAAAATAACCGAAAAACAGAAAAAAAACAAAAAATTTAATAAAACAAAGGAATATCAATCAGAGTTCAATTTATTTACTCGATATTTATCACTAAGACTGTTCGATCAGATATCTTGTGTTATGACTCGGCGTGTGTCTCATCTTTCTGTAATTGATTTTTGTTCGTCTGATGTTAACATCCGTCCTATTCTTTACACTGAAATCAATGACCTTCAAATTGACATTGTTCTATGAAATAAACAAATAAAACAAGATTGCCAAGTCATCTTATAAGTAGGTAACACATATCAACGTTCTCTACGGATACTGGTATTAGCATGGTTAAATTGAGAAGGGATGTGGAATATGTCAAAGAGACAACAACAACCCGACCAAATAACAGAAAACTTTTTCTAAAATTTCCAACACCTATTTCAATCGTCGAAATTGGTGAATTTTAATTAAAAGAAGTTTGTATTAACATTCGTACTTATTTGGCCACTTTAACTTCGTTTTTTCAAACGTTATTGATATTAATTTTGTAGACGAATCGCGCCAGACAATAGACAATTAAAATTTTCAATCATATTACCTATGATGAATTTATTTGAAATTTTGACTGCGTCGTAAATTGCCGTGTCTGTAATTTTCTAGTATCATATTTGTAATAAATTGTTATCGTGATTTAAATTTCTCACCCATTATTATGAGTCTGACTTCATGCAAGAACTTCTTATGAAGAAAGATAAGAAGTTAGCAATATCCTTTAACTCTACTTTCCGCTATATAGATGATGTTCTTTCACTAAACAATTCCAAATTTGGTGACTATGTGGAACGCATCTATCCCATCGAACTAGAGATAAAGGATACTACAGATAAAGTTAAGTCGGCTTCATTTCTTGACTTACATCTCGAAATTGAAAATGAGGGTCGGTTGAAAACAAAACTTTACGACAAAAGAGATGATTTCAGCTTTCCAATTGTGAACTTTCCATTTCTAAGTAGCATCATTCCAGCAGCACCTGCATACTGGGTATATATCTCCCAATTGATACGATATTCCCGTGCTTGCATTTCCTATCATGATTTTCTTGATAGAGGGTTGTTGCTCACAAGGAAGCTATTAAACCAAGAGTTCCAAATGGTGAAGTTGAAATCATCCCTCCGTAAATTTTACGGACGCCATCACGAGTTGGTTGACCGTTATGGAATAACCGTTTCACAAATGATATCGGATATGTTCATTACGTCGTAACTACAATCCCCTTCCCTTTCATGAATGTGACCTACTGAATTAGACTGTATACCGGATTTGTAATCACATAAGCAACACGACGGGTGCCACATGTGGAGCAGGATCTGCTTACCCTTCCGGAGCACCTAAGATCACTCCTAGTTTTTGGTGGGGTTTGAGTTGTTTATTCTTTAGTTTTCTATGTTGTATCATGTGTACTATTGTTCTTCTGTTTGTCTTTTTCATTTATAGCCATGGCGTTGTCAGTTTGTTTTAGATTTATGAGTTTGACTGTCCCTTTGGTATCTTTCGTCCCTCTTTTAGCTAATGAATTAACAAAAGACCACATCTAGCCGAAGATTGACGGAAGATGAATTGAAATCAAGTTTCTTCCAGACAAACAGCGCTAAAGCTGCCATAAGGTTAATTAAAATATTTATGTAGATAAAACTCACCAAGCATTTATATACTTTTCTTAAAAGCCGAGAACGAAAAAATGACAAAAGCAAGTATATAACGTGTTTTTTTTTTATTAATTATAAATTGATATGCATGATGCAATAAGTGTGAAACTGTTGAAAGATGTTTGTTAAACATTTGCATACGTGGCTCATCTGCATTTTGAGGAAGTAGTATATACTAGCTGTCAATGGCTAAACAGCATGACATAAAATTTCTCGCATTGATGGAGAGAACACGTAACACTAAGACACACACATATATATAATAACTATTCTGTCGTTTTACAGAAGCGTTACTGTCACAAAGATGTTTTATTGATGCAAAGAGAGTTTTGAAGTTTTTCAAAAAGCTCCTGCTTGTGATATATAAAGGCCACAGTAGTATACCGCTGTTTAAAACTCATAAATCCATGGACAAAAAACAAAATCGGGGTAACAAACTAAAACCGAGGGAAAGTATACCGCTGTTTAAAACTCATAAATCCATGGACAAAAAACAAAATCGGGGTAACAAACTAAAACCGAGGGAAAAGCATTAAATATAAGAGGAGAACAACGACACAACACTGAAACGCAACTTACACAGAAACGGACCAAGCAACAGACTAAACACCACGAGAATAACAAATATAACATCAAAACCAAATACATGAATTTAGGATAGACAACTACCGTGCCACGTCTTATCTCAATATCTTAAAAAATAAGAGAAAACACAAACGACTCAACGTTAAAATGCAACACACACAGAAACGAACAATATTATAACAAATGCCATCTCCCTGACTTGGTACAGGACACTTTTAAATGGGAATAAAAGTGGTGGGTTGAACCTGGTTTTATGGCATGCCAAACCTCGCACTTTAATGGCAAAGTTAAATATAACATTGAAATGGCAACACAATATTACAGGACTACAATACAAATAAAAAGGAGAACATATTAGACAAAGAAAAGCATGATTAATAGATAACAAAAAGCATCAGGTTTAAAATTCAATACGCAAAAAACGCGTCTTGTCCACACAAGACTCACCAGCGACGCCCAGATAATTTTTTTTAATTAATTGTGATCAGGAATAGTACATGTACATGAAAAAAAAGAAGAAAAATGTTGTAGTAAGGAATGTCTTTTAAATACTGTACTTTTTACTATTTTTTATCTGATTCAGACAAGCACTTTTGTAAAAATGATTGTGTTGTAAACTGATGAAAATGATCAAGTTTACAGAAGTAACTGAATTGCCTGTACCAAGTTAGGAATATGAGTCTTGTTTACATTCGTTTGGTATGTTTGAGCTTTTGATTTTGGGACTTACCTATTTGAATTTTACTTGTTTTTTATTTTTGTTTAATTGCCTTTTTTTCTAGTGATTTTAGAAATTCATATAGCTACAAGCAGTAAATATCAGGGACACTCAATATCTATTAAAACAAAATATAACAAAATTTTACTACTAATAAAACTACTTTTGTTGCCTATCTTTATTTTAAAAACAATATATAACATGTTGATACCAACCTTTATTAATGAGTTATAATGAAAAATGACTCGATATGTCATAAGATTAACAGTCAACTGATTCACCTATACGATATGGCAGCATCCAAAATCATTGGCGCGGTTTTAACCTTTTGGATATCATTCGTTACCATGTATTTTTTTTATCATCTTAATTAATCTAATATGTTTTGCACATCGTTAAACTACTCTTATTTATTAACGCAACACTCAATTTGAAATTTGCCCTATACAAAACTCAAAAGACAGAAAAACACCCTGTATGGTCACTCATTTATGTGCGCATGACATGTTAGCAAATATTAATACTACGAGTGGACAGTAAAGGTTAAGCAATATTTTTTATACATATTCATGTACTGATCTTATCGTGTAACAAGGTTTTGGTCTTTGACAAATCAATAATTGAATTCCTTGACCTTTTAGATTTATCTCAATTGTGCTTTTTTCTATACAGATCTCTTTCTCCACTGATTGAGAATGGAGAGAATTGAATATAATTAGGGAATTATTAAAACGCGTTGATGTTGGCTAATCGCTTATAAAATCTCTGTTTATTTTTCTTTATTCTGTTAATTAAGGTTGTTGCCTTTACTACACATGCATTATCATGTTTTATTTTGAAAAAATATGAGACTACCATTATAGAGTATAATACAATATCATGTGATATATGAGCTCTGTGTTTTTTCTTCATTTTTGAAGTTAATTAAATTAAACATTTGAAAATCGAACCAGCACAAATATCAAGTTTAAATAAAAGTTAAGGTCAAATTACTTCCTGCTATTAATTAATAACTTGACATTTGGTGTCCTTTTTAAATTTTGTGCTTATCTTTTCTTGATCACGGAAATATTATATTGCAGTATCTCTATCGAAAAAGTACAACATTCCATTTAAACTAATTGCTTTAGAAATAAAACGAAATTCGACTAAGCTTGTCAAGTACACGATGATCCCTTTGTGAGGTGGGTATCTTTGGAGTCGCATAATCTGTTCGGTTATTTACAGCCGATTGCAATGAATATGTAGCTAAAATTAATATCTTTGGCTAGCTTGCTTGCTAGCTGAACCGTGAAGTCATTGTTAGGGAAGGTAAATAACCCTCCTTTAAGACAAGACTAGTCCGTCATATAACCAACCTATCTGTCTGTAGGACAAGGCTACTTCCAAAGGAGGTATACTTAATGAATATTTTAATTCTTGGGTGAAAAAGTCGAAGGGTTTTGCGAGTTATCTGATATAATTATTAGAAAGATACTTTGCAGTTTATAGGTGATTTATAATTATAAAGTGTAAATAGTCAAAATTGTGAATTCCAAGTATAAGTCAAAAATTATTTCAGAAGTAACTTTATGCTTGGTCACATAATCATATCATAAACATTTAAAATAGGACAGCTGAATCAAGATGAGAAATCAAGTGAATTGTTACTTTCACAAATTCCTCGCCGGTGTGATTGACTAATTGATGGATGACGTCAATTAAACAGCACTTGCGTCTCATATAATATTTTCCTTGATAGTGGGTCACAAGGAAACTTAAAACCCAGTGTTGACGTTGAAATCATGCCTTCAAAAACATTTCAGGACGCCATAACGAGTTAGTTGACCTTTAAAATATATCTACTTTACAGATTACGACAGATATTTTCCCATTATCGTTACCTTTATTCAACACCTTTTTTCCCCGGAGGTGTCATAACAAATCAAACTATCACAGGATCAGCAATACGGGTGCCGCATGTTGAGCAGAAAATATAATTACCCTTCCAGATCACACTATATTAACCCTGGTTTTTTTTTGGGAAAGGGGGGGGGGGGGGTCGCGTTGACCAGTCTTTAATTTTTTCTAGGATTTCGTTTTGTATACTGTTGGCTTTAACATTAATTTACTTATAGGGTCTTTGCATCGAAAATAAACACATTTATTCTAAAACCAGTTGTTGGCCTGATACTTTATCATGAAGACATAATCTTTGAATTAGTAAAATTGAGGTCTCGAGATATTATGTCAGTAACTGCTTGTAGTCCTTTGTTGATATATGTATCATTGTCATTTTGCTTAGTTTCTTTTGTTACTTATTCTGATATCGGTCTTGGACTTCTTTTTACATGAATTTAACTGTGCGCATTGCTGTGTGTTTTTTTCATCTTCTGTAAAGCTAGAGCTTCAGTTGGCCCCTAATTAAAAAGGTGAACTGGTTCAGTGATAATGGACGTCATATTAACTCCAAAATATATAAAAGAAACTACCATTAAAAATCATACAATACTTACAAATACCAGAGGCAACTGACTTGGGAGAGGCGCACAAAAATGCGGCTAGGTTAAACGTGTTTGGTGAGGTCTTATCCTTCACCCTATACATCCAACAAACACACAACAATATTCAATCAATCACAGTTAAAAAGAAGTCCAAGTCCGGTGTAAGAATAAGTAACCTGTATCATGCCAACAGCTGGTTAATTTCCCATGCAAATCCCTATGAATGAATCAACATGAAAACCTAAATATACCATATTTAACGGTCTGACAACAGTATCGAACTATATACCTTCTGAATAAATAAAGGCAACAGTAGTATACTGCTGTTCAAAACTCATAAATCCATGGACAAAAACAAAATCGGGGTAACAAACTGAAACTGAGGGAAACGCATTAAATATAAGAGGAGAACAACGACACAACATTAAAATGTAACACACACAAAAACGGACTAAGCATTAGACAAAATTCTATGAGAATAACAAGTATAACAAATATTACATCAAAACCAAATACATGAAATAAGTCTGTTTAAAGGTTTTGTTAACTTTCGGGATGAATACCAAAATGTTTTGCTTTGTAAAAAATATAACCATTAAAGATTGGATGTGACATACCTGAAAATATAAGTTGTCTGCATGTTGATTTATACTAATGAACGATGTTCTTGTACCGATGATAACATCCTGGTGTAATATTTTTCAGTACATTTATGAAGCAGATTTATCTGAATAGAAATGTTTGATTTCCTAATGATGTTTTCTGAATCGTACATTCGATGGTTACTAGACCTTGCCAGTAACGAAATTCTTTTATCTCTTTATTGGTTAATGATAAGGAAATAAAGACTATAAATTGATAGAACTTGAGGAAATGCTTTTATTTTTATTTTAGCGTCATTGATGTGTCTGTCTGGCGATCAAAATTATAAGCCTGGTATCGTTGATGGCGTAATGTTTGTAGTCCTTATCAAGCTTAGATATTAACAAAAGACTCGTTATGTGATATTTGTGTGCTTAGTATCGGTTTCTATAATAACTTTAACTAGATAGACAGAGAACAAATGTTTAGCAAACCAAAATATGAAATAATTGTTATCATACAAATTACGGAGATGCCAAAACCAACTAATGTCTCTGTTGTCGAGTGTTTGTTTCTTTCACATATTCCCCGTTACCATTCTCAATTTTAATGGAACTTTTGACTGACTTCATATACCCTTTCGAATGAGAAAACCTTAAACAGTTGATGTAAAAGTCAAAGTAAACTATAACATTCTTTTATAAATTGCACTGTGTGCAGTTCTGAGCAAAACAAACCCCACCATTTTACATACTGTTATGATACTGAAAATTAAATATTTCTGCATTTTACTTATGTATGTTTTTTTTTTTACTTTTAAATTTTTAGATTTTACCCCTTTTAATGATGACATGTTGCATTTTGACACTGCATACATATTCATCAAATCATGATTTGCGCACCATTTAGTTAACCTAAAATATTTTCTCCTAGAAGATGAATAGAATAGTTTTTATCAATGCCTTGAAATTATCTTAAAATTGAGAATGGAAATGGGGAATGTGTCAAAGAGACAACAAATAAAAAAACAACAGCAGAAGGTCACCAACAGGTCTTCAATGTAGCGAGAAATTCCCGCACCCGGAGGCGTCCTTTAGTATCTTTCTTCTTAATATCAAAATAAATATGTGATTATATTGATCATAAAATACCATATAAACTTCTGCTTTAATTGCAGAATATATCGTTATGTATTGGAATAGTTTTCGAATCTCCCAATTGCGTATTTAAGACAGAAGAAAGTTTGAGCTTTAAAAGACTACATTATTATTGACTTTCAAAACATGAAATGTTTCCTTAATAATTAAATGAATACAAAGTAAAATCTTACTTAAAACACTGCCAAAATAATTCTGATTGGTAAATTGGTATTGTCATTACATGCGTTAAATTGACCCGTGGTATGAAAAACATCAAATTTCCTCACAAAATGTTATTACACACTTTAGCTTTGGATTTCAAATATTTTGGCCACGAGCATCACTGAAGAGTAATGTATTGTCGAAATGCGCTTCTGCTGCAGGAAAATTGGTACCGTTAATGTTATTAACTCAAATTGTGGTGTTTAAGGTTATAACACACTGTTGACTGCTGCTCCCCTATTTTCGACATTTTTACCTATTGTGTCGGCTGTTTTGTTCACACTTCATTGTCAATGTAATGGAATTTTATGCGACTGTGTTAACCATGAGAGGCGTAGCTAGCTATATAACAAGGTTTAATCCACCATTTTCTACATAAGAAAATGCCTACACCAAGTCAGGATTGTGACAGTTGTTATCCATTCGTTTGATGTGTTTAAACGTTTGATTTAACGGACATTCTGTTATGAATATTTATCGGAGTTCGGTATTTTTTGAAAATTAACTTTTCAGTATATATTTTTTTAATAGATTTATATTTACAGTAATTTTAATCTTATGGTACTGTTGGCTTGTTTTGTCTATTTAAACACTATCTAAATATGCAACTGTAAAACGAAAACTGGATTTGCTGTTTGCTTATAAATAAAATCTTGAGATGCGATTTTTACATATATACCATCGAAACCATAGACTATAACGTTTTCCTCTTTTTAAGATATTTTAAAAAAGATGACAAATAACGAAACGAACACTCCAGTGCTATTACTGTCTCCTCTGATTCTGACATCACTCGGTGTATACTTAACAATTGCAATAGTGATTGGTACTCTCGCAAATGGATCCGCTCTTTATGTCTTCCTCACCAACAAACAGCTTCGTTCGCCTACCAACATGTTTATTATAAGTTTGTTAATATGCGACTTCCTCATGTGTACAGTAGGAGCACCATTACCTGCAGCCTCAAATTTTGCACATAGATGGCTATGGGGATGGTCTGGATGTGTGTTCCATGGATTTACTGTATATTTACTAGGCTTGAGTAATTTGTATATATTAACTGCCATTTCTGTAGACAGATACATTATAATAGCAAAGCCTCTTCAAGCTTCCAAAATAAACCACAGAGTTGTTAGTATTTCAGTACTTTTATGTTACTTTTTTGGTTTTGTCTGGAGCTTTCTGCCTCTTGTTGGATGGAGTGAATACGTATTCGAAGGTGCAGGAACAGCCTGTGGTATATCATATGATTATAAAAGTGCTTCAGCGTTTAGCTACAACATAGCTATATTTATAAACTGTTACTGGATACCAATCTTCATTATGATTTATTGTTATTATTATGTCTTCATGACGGTGAGTGACTTCGTGAGTAGTTTCATGTTGTTCATAGCATGTAGTATATAGCATGATAAGGGACTCTCCTAGGAGTTCTGTTTTCCTTATATTTTATTTGTTATTTCTTTATTTTTTAAAGGTCATAACACAGGATCACATAGAAATATTCACGTTAAAATCATATAGTTTAATTACCGTATAACGGGTAAATTTCGCGGGTGTTAAATTTCGCGATTTTTATTGAATAAGGTATAAGAAATGTTTTGGCGTTTATAATTTTGGCGGATTCAAAATTTTTTATCAATACCTTTGCATGTGCACATTTATTTAGATGGAATTTATTTTGGCGATTTTGTTCTTTCCGCGAAAATAAGCGAAAATTTACACCCAGCGAAAATAACCCTCTATACGGTATATTTTATCCCACTTGTTTGACTGTCATGTGATGTATTTTTTAATGTTTGTTTGTTCATATCCAAATATATAGTTATCAAAGGTAACAGGATTATAATTAAGTACGACAGACGCGCGTTACGTCTACAAAAGACTCATCAGTGACGCTCACATCAAAATATTTATATCGCCAAACAATTACAAAGTTGAAGAGCATTTAGGATCCAAAATTCCAAAAAGTGGTGCCAAACACGGCTAAGGGAATCTATGACTGGGATAAGAAAATCCTATTTCTTTTGGAAAAATTCAAAGTTTTGTAAACAGAAATTACTACATTACTGATATTCATGTCAATACCGAAGTGTTGACTACTGTCAGTTTACTATAACATCTCATACTTTTTGCATGACATTTTAATGATCATATAGGATTGTCTACTATTCTAAAGGTCGAAAGATACTGAAAGTAATTACAAAACTTAATGTTTGATGGATATTTGATTGCTTCACGCAGCATCAGCGTAAAAAGGCTATATCGGTTCTTTATTTTTGAGCATAATTCATAAATCAAATTTACAGGGATTCTCACATCAAGTAGGAAAAGTAGTAATTATTTAAATACCCATGTCTCATAAGTGTCGCTCGAGTCCAGAATATTCGAAAATTCAAAGCTTATTCAAGAGCACTCGTTTGAAGAAACAAAATTAGATTGAAATATTTGTTTTTAGTTGTCTGTTCGTATACCTTATTTGTTCTTTATTAGTAACAACAATTCAGCATGAAAGACACACTCGAATAACGTGTGTCATTTTAGAAATTGTATCTCGCATGTGTGAATTATTGCTATATTTTATGTATTTTCATTTTTGCAGAATTTATAAATTACTGACTATATTTTGTTGACATGATATTAATAATTTAACTTAAACGTAACTCTGTCACTCAACACATGGTACTGTCGTGTAGGAATCAATTTGAAACTTTGTGGAACATTAATAGCGTTAGGTGTGTTGTATATGGTCGTTGTTATTGGACAGTAACTGTATTTAAATCGGTAGATTAATTTAGAATTATATGTTGTGCAATATTTCTATAACTGTGCTAACATCTTATTTTCAAGACATAATTTGCTTCTGTAGTTTCAGAACAGAAATTTTAATATTTTTACTTTCTGCATTTTTCTAATTTTATAAAACCAGATTTTCCTGTGAAAAACCTAGTTCTTTTAAAGTTTGATTGAAAGTATTAAATTTCTTCAAAGTTAGTGATATGATTTTCAGTTTTAGTTCTTAGTTAGGAATGTTCTACATTTGATTTCCCCTTAGTGTCAAAACATTTAATTTTCCCTTGTCTTCATATTGATCTAAAGTTCCATACCAATTCTTTTTTTTAAATTTCATAATCTAAAATATCGATAAAATCGACTTATAGCTGCTAATCTTTTACGTCATTTGGTCTGTGGTAAAATGTTATCTCCTAGGTAATCATACCACATTTTCTTATATTTATACTAAGAATCTGTAGAAAATGGCTACTTTTGAGGGACAAATCATAGACAAATTATGTACTTTCTATATGAATATACAGGAGTTGATGAATCCAACATTATGAAGGTTTTGTGTCAGTCTTGATAAGTATTGACTTCTTATCTGGAAGCTGTTAGTATAACATTAAGCTGAAAAGTCATGAACATGTTTTAAAGAATTTACTAAAATGTAATCTGAATATTTTTATCGAGTCCTTCTTTGTTGTATGAATATGTGTCCGATGTATTTTATATAAATATGCAGGTTTTATTTAAGTAATGTCTTTCTCGATCTTTTGGGCCATAAAATATTTACAATATCATTATTGATATCAAAGTAAAAGAAGTAAATGTACTGTTGCATGGCAAGAGCTTATCGTGAAAGATAAATACATGTAATTTTGTCATATAAGCAATAGGTATTAGTATCAATTCGAGATAAATATGAGACTTTGACAGTCATTAGAAGGAAATGGTATGTGTTGAACGTCATTTAATTGGTCAATATCTTCATCGATAGAATTAATCATTTGAATTAATAACCTGTGAATTGATTGATGTAATGAGTATCTAGTTATCTCTAAGAGAAAAATAACCTCATCAAAAACTCAAAACTTTTTTCTTTCAAAAACTATGAACAAATAAAAATAACTTTATAAGAATTCCAAATAATGCTTTCTAAAATTCTATTTAATAAGATTATGAAATGAGAAGAAGGGATTGGCAGGTAAAATATCTATTAGCACTACATTGTTTAAACCAGATGATCATAATATCCGACAAAAAAAATCAAATATAAGAGAAGCGAACATCCTTGAATCTTCGTAAGGAGTTAAGCGTTGGCTGGTTTGATGGACAAATCGAGTAAACTCCAAAATTTCTATTTGAGTGTTATTTATAGTTGTGCCGATTTCAGGAAGGTTACACAAAAAAACTCCTTAAAGAAATGCTCAGATATATTCTTAAGTAATTACTTTACTGCATCTTCGTTTGCCAAGGGTTACGATCCACTTGAAGAGATCGGGAGTGGATTTTAACACTTGGCTAGCGAAGATGACTTTACTGTAAAAAAACGCTTTTTAATCAAATACTTACCTTCAAGTTTCCAAAAAAAAACTGTTTAAAGAAAACTTTTAATTCACTTTTGTGTAATGCATGTGTAGAGATACATAGTGTTCGTTTGAAGTTTTATGTTAAAGTTAGCTTAATTGTGAAAACGAGAGAGCATAGACGTGACACATTGTTAGCCAAATCCTTATGTCTAGTTACTAAGTCGTGATAATGAGTAAAACAAGTTTAAATAAAACAATATCATGATATCAATCGTCTTTTGTAGATATCTATATAGACTGTTGGTTTTTCCATTTGAATGGTTTTACACTAGTAATTTGGGGGCCCTTGATAGATTGTTGTTCAGTGTGAAGCAAGGCTCCGTGTTGAAGGCTGTACATTGACCTATAATGGTTTACTTTTATAAATTGTTATTTGGATGGAGATTTGCCTCATTGGCACTCACACCACATCTTTCTATATATATAAATATAATGTCTTTTTATGAAGTCAGATTTCACTTTTTTTATTTGTTTTAGATTCGGTCTATGGCAAGAAATACTGCATTTGACAGAAAAAGTAGAATAGCCAAAAGGAACTTAAGAATTGAAAAGAAAATGATCAAAACTATTGCTTTAATGATTGGTGAGCTTGTATTTAATCAAAATAAAATTGAAATGTTATGGTCGTCATAAAATTGGAAGAAAATGATTATGCAAGTGTTATTTTGAAATAAATGTTCCTGCATGACAATATATCCATTATATGGACTGTACAGACCAACTATCATGAAGCTTAGAAACGGAAAAATACTAAAAACTAAACTTGTTCAAAGGGTATCTACACGTCTAAATCTTCAAAATCGGTTATCTAAAAATACTACCATCGCTAACATTTTTAACAATAAAAATCGTGGTTACCCTTCTTTCGATAAGTGTCATGCCAAAAAATGACTTACATGTCCACGTCTTTCCACCAACAATACGGTAAGGTCCACGTTTAATGGTCGCACATTTTCTTTAAATTTTGAAACTGATATAACTTGAAAAACAAACAGTATTATTTATTTACTCACATGAAACAAACCGGGGTGTGGTATTCAGTACGTAGGAGAAACTGGACGATATTTATCTAAACGCACTCAAGAACATCTGTATCGTCTTAAAAGACCAAATAAATTCAAAAGTATCATTTACCAACACCTTAAAAAGCACAACCATCCGTTTAAATATTTAGCAGTTCAACCTTTAGAAGTAGTAAATACCCAGGTAGCACAAAAACATTGTATTGATATTTTTAGAATATATTGCAAAATGTCACCAAAATATCATTCAAAAACATGTTTTTGACGTGATTTGTCTGGCTGTACTCATGTGAATAGCATATTTTCTGAAAATATTTGTTCTGAATGTTTAAAGAGCATAATTCTTAAATATCTTGATTTTATATTGAAATAACATAATTTTGATATTATTCAGTGTCAATTGAAAATATCCAGACAACATCTTTCAAACATCTGGACAAAATATTCTTCTAATGTCTTAGACTAGGATATGTTTTATTGATGTCTTCCAAATGTTTTGTTTAATTATTGTCTGTCAACCTTATTCCTCATTTAATAAAAAGTTGATGCACTATATCAAAAGATTATAAGTCATTTCATAACTTCTACTGAGAAAATTTATATTGGTTAAATTCAGTAGATCAACCACTGAAAATTGGAGAGTAAACAGTTTCACTTGTGTCAATGATGGGTTGATATGCACAGAACATGATAAAAATGAAAATATATACAAATTGTATTTGTTGTTTTGGGCTGGTTTTAAATATTTTTTGTTTGTGCATAAAATTATTCAATCATTTAGGTAAATACATTTAAATGACTACACAGATTTTAAAATGTTAGATAAAGAGAAGGAAGAGCACATTTTTTTGTTAGAACATTGGAATAATATAATTTTCAAGTATGTGGTATAAAGGGGGAGATAAGTACCTAATACGTTGGCATGTTGTTGGCACAATGTTGGCTTATATTTCTTTATTGGCATGAAATATCAATGATGTTTTTTTATAAACACTGTTTAAAAAACTTTGAATTAGGCAAAATTTTCTTGTTCTAGGCATAGATTATCGTAGTCCTATCTGGCATGACTTTATCATTTTGATTTTTTACTGCTCTTCAAACACAATCGTTATTCGCTAGATAGTTTTTCATTTGACTTGATTTGAATTTTCATCTAAGTTAGATTAGAATATCATTGTTAAGACTTTTCTATCAAAAATGAGGAGACATTGATTTCATGTTAATCCGATTAAAAAATTATATAAAAAATATATCCTTTTTCATATCAAACATCATGGACTTCAAACAAATATCACTAATTACAAACATAAGAAAAACATTTGTCGTACATCTTACAAATATCAATTAAAAATATTATGTAAAAATGTTTATAAAATATTTCTTTTTTCATAGTCAAATATGTGCTTTATTCAAATATCACTGACAAACATTTGGAGAACATTTCTAGCATACATCTTACATATATCTATTAAACATATTATCTTAAAACGTTTATGAAACAGTCTTTAACTAATATTTTCTAAATAAAATCGAAAAAATATATTGTTATGATGTTATTGAAATATTCATTAGATATTACCATTTTTATATTTTTGATTAGGACAAGAAAAGTATATTGATGTTACATCAAAAAGATATTTTATTATACATCAAACCTATGCTTTACATAGATGTAAATCAAAAATGTTTTATAAATATTTCTTTTACACATCTAAAAAATATATATATTAAATGTTATATAAAAATGTCCATCAGATATTGATTGAATATTGCAAAGAAATATCTCCTCGACATACAATTGTTCTCTTTTATAAAACTGTCTATTTAACGTTTTCAAAACATCAGCAAAGAATATTTATTATTCATTACAAAAAAATATTTACAAAAAATGTTTTTATATTAGCAATCAAACATTGGGATAAAATATTATTGTTAAAATATCATTAATGCATAATTTCTGATGTAAAAAAAATGTCTATAAAATATTTTTTGGTAAATATTTTTGAAAAACATATATTTAACCAGTCAATAATATCATGAAAATATTATGTGTTAGCTGGGTAAGCAGCCTGGTGAATCGCATTCAAAGTTTGTACGATCACGGAAAATAATTGAATTAAATTGGATTAAAAAATTACAGACAGTTTACCCTCTCGGTCTAAATGATAATATCATGGGAATTGGTAATATATCTAGAACCAATTCCGTTAACATTTTGGATATAGTTTCTAAAACTGTTCGTAAAAACCGTTCTCACGGTCGTAGAACAAATCGCAATCAAAGAAAATTTCGGGCCAATCATACCAATATTTCGGACCTAATTTCTATTTAAAAAAACAACGGCAGACATTATCTGTTAACAAAACTCTGTTCATTACCGGTTAATAAGTTAAATAAAATTTTGGAGGATTGCAACACAATTTCATATAGCAGTCCTAAGTATGAAATTGTTCAAATTATTATGGCATATTGTTATTCTAAATTATTTCCCAAAATTGATCGCCCTGAAGATCATAAAAAACATTTTATTGAAATTAAGTATGTCAATAAAGGCTTTGATTTTGTAAATATTGCCGGTATATTTAACGACCATTCTGTTAAAGAACAAATTCCGGGTTATTTTGACAATACTGAGCTACCTCTTATTTGTTATATTTACAAGAAATCTACCCGGAAATTTGTGTTTAATTATAGTCAATTGTGTAAAGATGTTAATATCAGTGAAAATACACCTACTTCATGTAATTGCAGTAATTCCGCATATATTTATGGACCCATTTCCCATGTTATAACAGGAGATCTTAACATCGTTCAAGACCGAGAGTTAAAATCATTCCTCAGTAAAGGACCTAAATATCGTCCCCCGTCAATTATTAATTGGAATGAGTGTCATAATATCATCCACGACTCACTCCATACTTACTGTATGAAATGGATAAAACGGGAAAAAGCTGACAAAAAATCTTTGGACTCTTTTTCTTTTTAATTCAGTAATGAAGATAGTTGATATACGTATTCAACATTTTAAAGAACATTTTACTATTAACAATAACCACAATAAACCTATTTCTCGTATCAAACATAAACTAAAAGAACTAGCCAAGGAATTTGTTTTTGTCCCGGCCGATAAAGCTGCTAATAATATTATTATTGTTTGACGTAAATTTTACATTGAGGTTCTGAAAAAGGAAATCACCAATTCACCAAAATTCCAACTGACTCCATTTTCAGAAAACGAAATCTGTAACAAACATAAACTTTTAGCCACCGCTTTACAAGCAGAGCCAAATACAATGAAAGTCCCAACTATGTATTGGCTTCCAAAGCTACACAAAACCCCTTACAAATATAGATTTATTTCGTCTTCAAGCCATTGTTCAACTACTAAATTGTCTATTCTTCTTACCAGCACACTTGGTACAATTAAAAACCTTATAATAAATTGTTCAAATAAGGCCTTCGAAAATAGTGGAATAAATTACTTTTGGAGTGTCAAGAACTCGTTGGAAGTACTTGATAAATTGCATGCTCATATTGGTGATTTTGAATCTGTTCAAAGTTTTGATTTTTCTACCCTGTATACCACATTGCCTCACATTCTCATTAAGAAAAAATTCACACACCTAATTAAATGGGCATTCAAAAAATCAGAATGTGAATATATATGTTCAAACTCTTTTAGGTCATTTTTTAGTAGCAATAAACAAAAAAAACTATGTTAATTGGACATACTTTGATACTATATATGCCCTTGAATTTTTACTAGATAACATTTTTGTTCGCTTTGGGGATTCCGTATATCGTCAGATTATCGGAATTCTAATGGGGACTAACTGTGCACCACTTATTGCGGACCTCTTTTTGTATTGGTATGAGTTACAATTTATGACAAAAATAAGCAAAGACCCATCAAAACAACATCTGATAAACAAATTTAATAATACTTTTAGATATTTGGATGATATTTTGGCTCTCAATAATGATGACTTCAGTATGTATATTAATGAAATTTATCCTGCTGAACTTACTTTAAATAAAGCTAATACTAATAATGACCACTGCCCTTTCCTCGATCTTGATATCTATATCACTAACGGAAAGCTGAATACTAAAATTTATGATAAAAGGGATGATTTTTCATTTCCTATCGTTAATTATCCGTTTTTAGATGGTGACGTTCCCTTGTCACCATCTTACGGTGTTTATATATCTCAACTTGTACGATTCGCTCGTGTTTGTAACAATGTTTTAGATTTTAACGAGAGAAATTTATGTAATACTGAAAAATTATAAATTATTACACCAGGGTTTTCGATATCACAAACTAGTCAAAACTTTTACTAAATTTTATCATCGGTATAAAGACATCATTCGTAAATATAGCTCAACATGCAGACTTTTTATACGTTCAGGTATTTCACATCCAATTTTTTATGGAAATATTCTTTATAAAGCACAAAGGTGTCAGTATTCACCTCAGAAACTTACAAAACCTTTAAATAGACTGACTAAGAAGGGATATAATTACGATACTGTTGTCAAGTCATTAAAGATTGCATATTTTGGCGTTAATATTGAGTCACTGATAAGGTCTTTGCGTCGGAACTAAAGACATTTATTCTAAAAACAGTTGTTGGCATGACACGGGTTATGTGCTTCTCATATATGTTATGATGGTATGATACTAAACCCCTAACGGGAAGGATTGTGCCTGATGTTCATATGATGAAATCATAATCTTTCAGTCAGTTTAATTGAAGTCTGGAGCTGGCATGTCAGTTAACTGCTAGTAGTCTATTGTTATTTATGTATTATTGTCATTTTGTTTATTTTCTTTGGTTACATCTTCTGACATCAGACTCGGACTTCTCTTGAACTGAATTTTAATGTGCGTATTGTTATGCGTTTATTTTTCTACATTGGTTAGAGGTATAGGGGGAGGGTTGAGATCTCACAAACATGTTTAACCCCGCCGCATTTTTGCGCCTGTCCCAAGTCAGGAGCCTCTGGCCTTTGTTAGTCTTGTATTATTTTTATATTAGTTTCTTGTGTACAATTTGGAAATTAGTATGGCGTTCATTATCACTGAACTACATGTAGTATATATTTGTTTAGGGGCCAGCTGAAGGACGCCTCCGGGTGCGGGAATTTCTCGCTACATTGAAGACCTGTTGGTGACCTTCTGCTGTTGTTTTTTATTTGGTCGGGTTGTTGTCTCTTTGACACATTCCCCATTTCCATTCTCAATTTTATCAGAGAAAAGATGTAAGCAAATGTAATGGAAAGAGAACTATGTATTAATTATTTCAAAACTAAAGATTTTTTTATACTTAAGGTGGTATGTGAGTCTAAAATAAAAATGATAGAATTTGTTCATACTTTGCCAAAAGTAGTATCTATTGATATATGTTCAAAAATATAATAAAAATGATACGTCACGGCGCATTTTCTCAAGCTACAGGTTGTGAAAAAATGACAAAGTTTGAATGGATTATTCAGGAAAAAACACCATTTGGAGATTATACACTAAACAAAATGACAGAATTGTAAAATAAATTAGGAAAATACAGCTTTCAGACAATGCTTTGGGAATATCAACAGAAACGATACGGTCACCGTACGTTTTTTTCCGGCTAAAATACAAAATAGGAAAATTCCATGTAGAATCCTTTAGAAAATGCACTGTTTTAGAGTTTTCTCCCCTTAGAATGCCAATTTAAAAACAACAAAAAATAATCAACACTTGTACAATGTGTAAAAAATGATCAACACTTGTACAAATATTAATATTTATAAGTTTCATTCTTATAAATTGGTTCTTTTAAATGAAAATGCACATTAAATATCTATATTCCTGCATAAGATTTTGTTTACTTGATATAAAATGTGGACCTTAGGTTCTCCGTTTTTTACAATCCAAGATAGCGGAAGACACCCATACCACCTTTATAGGACACTTATAAAAAACAACGAAAGAATAAAAGTATAAGTAAAGACAGACGTATTTGAAAAATTGAAATAAAGATGAAAATAAAAAATGCCGTAAAATGAATAAAAGAAACAAAATAAAACAAAAGAGATACTTCTGATCAAAATAAAAAAAAACCAACCGATACTGATACAAATGTAGTAACTAGCTGCAATAATAGTTTAATCGCTTTTCAATATTCATCATTCGACTAAGCGAAAAAAGCTAACCAAAGCGAGTGAAACACATCAACTATAGGAAGAAAACAACGAAACAAAAGAAACACTTAAAACTGCAACAAAAACAAACACCACATACATAGGAATGGACTATTTGACAACAATTGCTATATTTATGACTTGGTAGAGGCCATTTTAAGAGAAAAAAAAACAAAGTTGGTGGAGACCTTCCGTTTATATGGAAATGTAAACAAAATCCTTACATTTTACGTGCAATGCTTATTGAATAGAACGCTATTTGATAGGAACATAAAAACATATGGTAATTCGATAAAAAAAAGTTTCAGAAAAAAAGGGAAATTGTTCATATACGAAATATAAACGGTAGTGTAAAATTATAAAAGTACAGCTATGCTTATAATTTTGTATGAGATAAAACTCATGAACGATACTGAGCTTTTAAAAACTCTTCGACGTTAATTTGATCTTTCAATCTAACTTATTAAAATTTAAATCATTTTAAATAGAAAGCACCCATGCATTTCAATCTCTTCTTCCACACATTTAGGTCAGGATTATACAGTGCAAACACAATAAAAGATAGGACAGTAGAGGATATTAAGACAGGATTTTACTTCCGCTCATTGAAAAACATGATCTCGAGTAAGCGCGGTCGATATTTAAGAAGTTTTTGACTTGGTGCCAATTTTACGTGACGGCGACTATAGAAAAGTGCGTTGAACGCATTAAATAAATTAAGCGGTATATCCATGAGCATAGTATCTTTCATGAGTTTTATGTAGTCTATGTTTGCGTTAAGATGTATCATTAATATTAATTGATTACCATTTAAGGTGTCTTTATGTTTGCATGGACGCCGTATGCAGTCACTGCATTCTGGGTTGCATTTGGTTTTGGTGAATTGCCAGTTATTGTTTCAACCTCGGCAGCCATGTTTGCGAAATCAGCATCTGTATGGAATCCTCTTATTTATGTGTATACAAACAAACAATTTCGCAAAGCATTTAACGAGAAAATTCCCTGTTCTGGTTTTCGTTCCAAACTTATTAAGAAGGAGGAGGAAAAAGAAGCGTAATCAGAAGAGTCTGATATAGATGATAAATCAAAGACAACAGGACAAAAAGTTACTCATCTTAAGGTACAAAATACGCGACGTGGCGTGACGCCCATTAACGATGATGGTGAAATTACAATTTGTGAAGACATTGTAGCTGATGCAATTACACTTGATGACGATGGCAAAAAAGAAGAAATTGAAATAAAAGATTTAGGTGGATCACGTCAAGCTTAGAGGTAGTATTACCTTGTGTTGAAAGCAAAACATTTTTTAAAAAACATTTTTTAGAAAAAAAAGATTCGGTAAAAAAGAACTTCTGACGTCTGATTTTAACATCGTGTGCTAAGATAATGATCTGAAAGCAAAAAGAAGTCAATATTTTAAAGTTTTATAAACTGAATTTTAACCATTTTCTATGAACGAGTTTAAAACTAAGAAGAAGCTTCAGATGAGGAAGACCACTTTTTTGCCCTTTTCATACAATTATGGATTATAGCTTAGCAAAAACAATTGTCAGTCCTTCAAAAGATTCTGTGTCATATCCAACTGATTAAGATAAGTATTT
Organism: Mytilus trossulus; assembly: GCF_036588685.1. Taxonomy (NCBI): domain Eukaryota; kingdom Metazoa; phylum Mollusca; class Bivalvia; order Mytilida; family Mytilidae; genus Mytilus; species Mytilus trossulus. The sequence goes on from NC_086379.1 coordinate 75,337,998, forward strand.
GAAATACAAATATCAATTTATTTGAATTCTGTCTTGAAATACTGCTCTACTGGTTTGCTGAAATATATGTTATAACAGCATGTTGATACAAGTCAATTGTAGGTTTCTGGTAAAATGATAGTAAAATGATGTTTTGTGTAAAATTTTGATATTTTCTAAAGGAAGTAGACATCTCATCTCACAAGTCTTACTTTAAAAATACACGAACCTCTAAAGAATTTTTCGGAAGTTTAAAATACGTACAGGCATAATGCACCTCATATTCTTGTTTAAATTTAAATCTATGTTTGGGGTTCATTTGCAAACTTTTATTTCTTAGCCCTTCATTTGCAGCTACCAAGGATCTCAGACATTAGGGATTAATATTATACACAGGATGGGAATCAGATTCAGGATAAAAAGAATCTTTAGAACCAACATAATAAATATATTCAAATGAGTTAATTTCGGTCATACCAAAACTTGATTATGTTAAAATGATGAATCTGAAAAACATAAAGCTTTGATATCTAGCTCAATAAATAAAGTTTTTTTTAAATCCAGTTGTTGCATTTTGAAAAGACCGCAAATGTCAAGAAGGCATGATGAAAACTTCAATATAAGGTGATCAATTATAGACTGAGAACCTGTACTTATTAATGTATGCTTGTTTATCATATCAAACATTTCAGTTGTACCGACGACGGCTTGTAAAGGCTTGAACATAATTATAATATTGTGCCTCATACTTTGAATTAAACAGTGCTAATTAATTTTTGTTGTCGACATTATTTCTTATCATCATCCATCATCCCATTTCAATCATAACCAGTTGTAGTACTTATAAACGTATCAGCTATAAATACTATGAGTTAGATGTTGGTAGACAACAAATAAATAATTACACGCAATCAACCCACACTCCATAATTCATTCCAAACGTCCTACATACTGATAAATTAAAAAAATTCCATAGAAAAAAAAAAGATCATACTTCTGATGTTGTCTGATATTCAACAGTTTAACAACGTTTTCTAAGATGTCAAAGAAGTTTTTTAAAATATAGGTTTACAGTTTTCTTAAGAAAAGATCTAGGTAGACGATAGATATTAAAGTGATATTTCGTACTCATAATTCGAAAATAAATTGACAATGCTATGGCAGAAACAAACAAAAAAGAGACAACCAAAAGTTCATAAAACGCAACAAAGTAAATTATACAAGGTGCAAAACGATTCCCACTAACACCAGAGATAATCTCATGTACTTCAAACAGGTCCGCTGATCCTGTTCCCCATGTGCCACCTGTCATGTTGATTATATACGTACAACCCTTGTGATAAGCATGAATCGGTAGGTCATATTTGAGAAGTGGAGATGTCATTCTAGTCACGATAATTTGAGACTATTCATCTTGATCTGCGTTACAAATATTCCATAACGGTCACCAAACAATATCGTTTCAGCTGAAAAATATATACTCCACATGCAGGCGCTGCTGAAATGTTGCGCTATAAAAACTGAATATTACAATTGGAAAGTTGAAATTATCTCTTTTGTCGTAATTTTTTTTTCTCAACCGACCCTAATACTTTGTATTTCCGCATAGCGTGTTATTTCCGCTGGTGGAAAAATTCGCGAATTTCATTTAATAAAGTATACGAAAGTATCGTTTATTTTTTAGGCGAATTCAAAACTTTTATCAATACCTTTGCATGTGCACTTTCATTTTTTCTGCGAAAATAAGCGAAAATTTACAACCCGCGAAAAGAATCCGATATTTTAAGTTCAATAGGATACATCTCTTCACCATCATCAATATACCAGAATGTTATATTAAAGAGTAAGACTAGTTTGGGAATATTTTGTTACACTCCCCCCTCCCCACTCACACACTTCCTGTAATAGCTTATATTGTCAGTGAAGGAACCAAGAATCTTGGTAGTGCCATTTCCAGAGAATTTCGGTTGAATCAGTGTGATATTTATAAAAGGTACAAGGATTATACCTTGAAGACGCGCGTTTCGTCTACATAAGACTCATCAGTGACGCTTATATCAAAATATTTATAAAGCCAAACAAGTACAAAGTTGAAGAGCATTGAGGATCCAAAATTCCAAAACGTTGTGCCTAATACGGCTAAGATAATTTATGCCTGGGATAAGAAAATCTATAGTGTTTCGAAAACCTCAAAGTTTTGTAAACAGGAATTTTATATAAATTACCAAATTATTGATATGCAAAGTACGATTTATTCCTCCTTAAAACGTTATACTTGTGTCTACGTGAGCTATTCGTGTTCATGAAGCAATGAAGGACAATAGTTACTAATTTTTTGGGATTCGAGCGTCACTGATGAGTCTTTTGTAGACAAAACGCGCGTCTGGCGTATATAATTTAGTCCTGGTATCTATGATGAGTTTATTTGAAGCCCGGCTTAGATTGCTGATAAAATTGATTTTGACAAATTACAAATAGGTTTCGTAGATCACTTTAAAAACCAAGCAATAAAACATTTTTATGTAAGGACATTTATGTTATGTAGATATTCAGTATAGGGTAGAAAGTTTCATCTTTGGTTGAAATTCCAAAAGAACATTCCCATGGTTATTTAGTATTTATTTCTGGTAAAAGCCGTGAGAATATATGTTGAGTTTTCAAATGAATTGTCGATACCTTATTCGTTTATTTTTATCTTTAAGTTTCTGTAATTTGAATAACACATACACAAAATGTTATTTTGGAATTTATCTGCGAAGACAACATATTTCTCATAGATGTTGGATTAGTGTAATATTTATGTCTTTAAAGATCGATGTAGCATGTGAATCAAATTGGAACGATTATTAAAACATTTTAACAATAACAAGGCTAAAAGCATAACGTAAAAGATAATAGGTATAAGGACATGTTTTAATATTCACGTTCACTCACATATCAAAACGTGCGGAAAAAAGTCTTTAATACCCACCACAACACCGGGAACATTTGATCCGGAGATATATATCAACCAAATGTATACATATTTGAAAACCAAATAATTTATATCAAATTATTCTGTGTACTAATTTGAATGGAAAACAATAATGTACAGGGAATAAACCAAAGAATTTACTAATGTTCGAAAGAACATATTAAGGCGAATTCTAAATAATGTATCGAAGGAAATACAACACCGTCATCACAGGAAATTAACAAAAAGGAAAAGCACAAACAGTAAACAAAGGAATATACCAACACAATGATGCATCAAGCAACTCATGATGACCTCGATGAGAAGACATTTAACTCTGCAATCATGAACAGGTGTCATCTTTTATTAGAAAGCTAGAGCTTATTGTGGTATTGTATGATAAGACACATTGGAGTCCGAATATTTGACACAAATTCCAAAACTTCACCTAAGTACATCCTTAAGCTAGGAAATGACAAAACAAATGTCCGATTTATACAAGTTGTTTTTGGATATTCCAATGCTAAACAAATGTTATGCTAGGAGCCGTCTGTGACTTGCAGTAAAATGAGAGTATTTCTTTCTTGCTCCGTGTTGATGGCCTTACTGTGACTTTGAGATAAAGAACATCGATACAAACGCTTTTCATTGCTTTTTTTGTGTTTTGTTTGTAATTGTGTTTGTAAGGATCCCGTATCATGGACGGATAACCCATATCCTTTTGTTAATCTATAAGAAGATTTAAGACAGTCGTTTACACCTCGTATTATATCAAATTATCAGCATAATAAATGTGTCGTTTTACTTGTGAGGTAGAAAAATGTAAGATCGAGTTAATTAAAGGCAACAGTAGTATACCGCTGTTCAAAACTCATAAATCCATGGACAAACAACAAAATCGGGGTAACAAACACAGAAACGGACTAAGCATTAGACAAAATCCTATGAGAATAACAAATATAACACCAAAACCAAATACATGAATTTGGGATAGAAAAGTACCGTGACACGTCTTACAGTAATGTGAATTCACACTAAAAAATAAGAGAAAACAAGCGACACAACGGAAACACAACGTTAAAATGTAACACACACAGAAACGAACTATAATATAACAATGGCCATATTCCTGACTTGGAACAGGACATTTTAAAGGAAAACAAAATAGTGGGTTGAACCTGGTTTTGTGGCATGCCAAACCTCCCTTTTTTATGGTCATGTGAAATATAAAATTAAAATGACAACACAACATTACAGGACTACAATATAAATAAATAGAACATAATTGACAAAGAAACACACGAATAATAGCTAACAAAAGGCAACAAGTTTGAAATTTTAATACGCCAGAAGTTCATTTTGTCCACACAAGACTTACTAGTGACACCCAGATACAAAAGTTTGAAAGCCGAAACAAGTACAAAGTTGAACAGCATCGAAGACCAAAAGTTCAAAAAAGCTGTGCCAAAAACGCCCAGGGTTTTCTGTTAGGTACCAGAACATCCCTATTATTTAGAATAATTTATACTATTGCAAACTGTAAATTTTATAAAATGACTATACAACAGATATATGATAAAACTGAAGTATTAACTTATTATAGGAAACAACCAAAATACATTACATAACCAGACGAAATGCAACACATCCGAATAAGTTTAAACATCAACGCCAAGTGACGTCATACATGTATTTGAAATTGTAAAATATGGAAAAAAATGACGTCACATTTGGATTTGTAAAACAGATTATCAAATATGAAAATTGATGTCATATTAGTATGAAAAAGATAGAATAAGGATTGATTTAAGATTATAACTAAATACTGATATTACATTTAATAACAATGCACATTTCAATACTTATTAATAGCAAACTAAGGTAGCAATTAACTATATCTATATAGCTATGTCCGGTTTGTTTTGAATCTAACTTCAAACGTAAAACATCGTACAGATTACGTTGAACAAAATGAAATCTAATAAATGAAGGCGGTGATTAATTTTCTTTACCAGAACACATGAATATAATAGAAAAGACGTGAACATATTTGACAAAATCCGATGAAAATTACAAATATAACATCAAACATTTAAACTTGATACATGCATTTGGGATAGATAAGTACTGTAACACGTCTTATAGTAATGCGAATTCACACTCAGCAAAACAGTCACAATCCGGAATAAGTCACGTTTGGTAATTAAAAGATTAGACGACGTAATGACAAACCACAATTTACCATGTGGTAAAAATGTCCTTAGCTAATTTGGTCAAAGACATATTGTATGGATCCACCAATTCTTGATGGTGTCCATAAAATTTACGGAGTGTCAATTTTGATCTGTCCTCCTCATAACTTTGTTGGAGCAGTTTCTGCGTAAGGAGCACACTACTGTATATGTACAAGCACGAGAATAACGTATCAATTGTGATATGTAAACACCATACGACGGGGTAGAGGGTATGTTACTGCTGAGAAAGGGGAAATTGATTTGGGAAGTTGAAGTTGTCCCGTTTATCATAGATTTTCGTGTGAAGTCATCCAACTGCGTCAATATTCAGGAAAATATCAAGGCATGAAGCAGTCCTTCTAGTATCAGTAGTATTCTTAATTTCAAGTTCACTGGGATATATGAGATATAAGTATGGGCTGAAATATGGGTTATTCAATGATAGAACATCACCAATATATCGGAGAGTAAAACTAAAGAATTTCGCAACGTGCTTTTTATTTTTGTCTTTTAGAAGGTTCTGAATGAATTCTGCTTCATACGAGCACAAAAACAAATCGGCCAGCAGGAGTGCCCATTGGAATACCGACTGTCTGTTGAAATATAAATTCTGCAAACTCAACCAATATATTGTCGATCAAAAAGTCCAGCATTTTGATAATACCATTTTCAGTATTTTTTCTGGAAGATTCAGTGTGAATTTTCACAAAATATGAACTATTGTAACCCAAAACAAAATATTTGTATCTACAATTCCCATTTTCAAAGTAAAAACTCTGTTTTATGAGATTGTGAATTCGATCTTTCAACTGAGCATGGGGAATATTAGTATATAGCGTAGAAAAATCAAAAGTGTTTATGTTGCTGCAAAATTGCAAAGATTGTGATCGAAGATGAAGCAGTAGATCTTTCGAATTTTTTAGTATCCATATCTGGTTAACACCACTGGTAGACTATATCTCATCACAATATTTTTGAAGCCCATCTTTAACTGTAGAAAGAATAGTAGTCAGTACTTTAGAAAGATGTTTAGTCGAACATTTTGAAGACCCAGCTATGTATCGTTCTTTATATGGAGTGTTGTGTAATTAAGGTATCCAGTATAATGAAGTTAAGTTTTCATCGTTTTCTTTGATGTTGATACCAAATGAAAAAAGACATATTTATAATTTTGTAAAATTTCGTCTTTGTAAATGTTTTTTAAATAGTTGAAGAATAATACAACCTTCTAAGTAGGTTGATATGAACATTTAGATTGTTTTAGTTATCAAAAGTACCAGGACTATAATCTAGTACGCCAGACGCGCGTTTCGTCTACATAAGACTCATCAGTGACGCTCAAATCAAAATATTTATAAAGCCAAACAAGTACAAAGTTGAAGAGCATTGAGGATCCAAAATTCCCAAAAAGTTGTGCCAAAAACGGCTAAGGTAATCTATGCCTGGGATAAGAAAATCCTTATTTTTTTGTAAAATTCAAAGTTTTGTAAACAGGAAATTTATAAAAAAAAAATCACCACATTATTGATATTCATGTCGACACCAAAGTGTTGACTTCTCTGTTGGTGATACCCTCGGGGACGAAACATCCACCAGCATTGGCAGCAACCTCAGTGGTTTAAATAGTTATCAAAAGTACCAGGATTATAATTTAGTACGCCAGACGCGCGTTTTGTCTTCATTTATAAGACTCATCAGTGACGCTCATATCAAAATATTTATGAAGCTACTTGACACCAGCAGTGGCATCGACCCAGTGGTTTAAATAGTTATCAAAAGTACAAGGATTATAATAAAGTTCGTCAGACTCGCGTTTCGTTTAGCATGTTTTATAGACCATATAAATGTTTGACAGTCTGTATTTCATATCCGTACCACTCATATGTCTAGTAATTATTATAGTGTTTGTCAACAAAGATTTGACGCTCGGTCTTTTCATTTCAGTTTTATGGAAAAACGAGTTGCTATGGAGCAGAAATGCATAGGATTTTTTGGACTTCTTAATAGGTATATTTCTTTGGTTTCAGGAAATGCAGCACTCTAATTGATCGAAATTTCCATTTGAAACAAATTATGTAGGCTTTTTTCACATGTTTATCCCCCGTTTTGCAATATTTTGTATCAAATAAAGCAGATTGTTGACATGGTTGCACCAAACAGAGATTATATTTCACCATTATAACTATTGGAAATCAAATCTATAAAAAATGCATAATACAAATATTAAGCCTTATTTGTTTGAAAGGAAGGGAAAGAGGGTGTTAAATTATGGGTGTCAATTTGAAGTTTTTTTCTTAACTGTGTGTTGCTACCTTATATTTGAGTTGTATGTTACCTCGGTGGCTGTGACAATTCTTACGATAGCTTGCAATTTTCCCAAAAAAATTAAAGAAAATCTATAATCTGCAATCTGCTTCCTTTAAATTTATCCTTCTCAAGACCTTGAAATAGTTTTAATCATCGCAAAATGTCTTTTTTATACAACCTGATGACCTTTAATAACCTCAACTAAAAGCTGTAGTAATAGAATAGAATAATCTTTTGATGTAAATATGAAGTGTTAACAACAAACGCCAAGATACATAGAAACAAGGTATCAAATAACATCTGCCATACTCCTGACTTGGTACTGGACATTTTGGGAAGAAATTGTTGGTTGAACCTGGTTAAATGGCTAGCCAAACCTCCCGCTTGATATGAAAATGCTAAAAATATCCTTAACATGACATTACTTCGTGAAAGAAATACATTACAAAAACACACAAGAACAGACATCACAAAGAAACGCATTAACAAATAATATGATCAAGAGGACGTAAATAGGATCACATGGGATGGAAGTTCTAATCTGGTATTACCTGCACCCTTTTCGTCTCGTTTGGAATTCATGTGCTCCCTTAAGTTTTAGTTTGTTATCTTGATTTGTCCTTTCTTAATTGATAAATAAACTCATCATAAACGAGATTTGAACATTGGAAAACTGCTCTTGAGTTTATTAAATAGAGGAGATGTGTAATTGTAAATAAATAAACTATTCACCTTCAGAGACCTACGGTGAGGATGTAAACAACAATAATTCACCTTTAAGTAAATGATATAGTTATTTGCAGAAATAAACCTACATGGCTTCTTAATGATGTGTTCTACATAACTGCTTTAGATTGAAAGAGCACTGTAAGTTATTTATTAAAAGTTAAAAATGAAAATAACATTAATAAATTATAGGGGTGCAAGTCTGTTTTTAACCACATTTCAGAAAACAAAATCATGAACAAAGCTATATGTTGAATACTGAATATTTTGTCCGACAAAATAAAAAAAAATATCGCTTTACTAACAACACTACGTGACAGAAATACAACACAAACGCACACAGGAACACTCATCACAGAAACAAATAATATAATGACGATGACGTAGATGTTATTATATGGAATGAAAGTTCCAATATTGTGTTACCTGCACCCCTTCCGATCCCTTTTGTAGTTCATGTGTTTCCTAAAGTTCAGGTATGGTACCTTTATTTTTCTCTTCTTAATCGATTAACAAGATTTGAATATTGAAAAAAAAACTGTTCTCGCGTTATTAAAGTACAGCCCTTACGGTCATAAAACTTTCGAGCATTATTTTTGTACTCAGACTCGAAAATCAACCAAACGAATTGGTGAATTTCATGTTTCGAGCATGATTTTTGTGCTCCAAGCACTAAGCAAAGTTTTATGCATTCAAGGCTAAGAGAAGTTGTATGAGTGTAAATAAATTAACTTTTAACCTGTTTCAGGACATGGATGTTAACAAAAACATTTCACCTTGAAGCAAATATTATATTAATTTACAGATATATACCTTCACGGCTTCTTTGTAATTAATAGGTTGAAAGAGCACTGTAACGAACACTGTCAAGAAGTGAACATTTTTTCAATGTGTTAACAATTTATTAAAAGTTAAAAATGAAAATAAAAATATATAAATTATAGGGGTTCAAGATTTGTTTTTGGGGATTAACAACATTTCAGAAAACAAAAGCATGAACAAAACTATATGTCCACAAATGGATCTGAAATTATCTAAAGTCAAGTTTGTTTACAAACATAAACATGACATAGTCAATGCATTCACTTCCACACACACACATATAATCGGCTGAATGAAGCCACGAAACAGCACTGAATTAACTGTAAGCAATTTTTGTGAACAGTATTGAATTTTGTGCTTTATTTTATTTAACATGATTTAATCACACATAATAATTCTGACTTTTCAGATGGTACTTCTATTTCTATAACCGTTTCAGCGTAAATTCAATTACTATTTAATGTTTTAATAATTGAATATTTTGTCAGACAAAATTCAAAAAAATATCGCTGTACTAACAACATTTTGTGACAGAAATACAACACAAACACACACACACACACACCAACACCAACACACACCAACACACACACACACACACACACACACACACACACACACAGGAACACTAATCACAGAGAAACGCACAACCAAATATATAATCCCGATGACGTAGATGTTATTATATGGAATGAAAGTTACAATCTTGTGTTACCTGCAACCCTTTCTGTCCCTTTTGTAGTTCATGTGTTTAGGTATGCTACCTTGATTTTTCTCTTCTTATTTGATTTACGAGATTTGAACATTGAAAAACTATTCTCGCGTTATTTAAGTACATGCCTTACGGTCATAAAACTTTCAAGCATTATTTTTGTACTCAGACTCGAAAATCAACCAATCAAGTTGCTGGATTTCATGTTTCGAGCATGATTTTTACGCTCCAAGCACTGAGCAAAGTGTAATGCCTTCAAGGCCAAAAATAGTTGAATGAGTGTAAATAAACTATTCAGCTGCCTCAGGGCGTGGATGTAAACAATAATATTTCACCTTCAAGTAAATATCATATTGAATGACAGATATATACCTTCACGGTTTCTTTATAATTAATAGGTTGCACGAGCACTGTAACGAACACTGTGAAAAAGTGAACATGTATTCAATGTGTTAATAATTTATCAAAAGTTTAAAAATGAAAATAACATAAATAAATTATACGGGTTAAAGTCTGTTTTTTTTTTATTTACCACATATCAGAAAACAAAAGCATGAACAAAGCTGTACGTCCACAAATAGACCTGAAATTATCTAAAGTAAAGTTTCTTTATCAACATAAACATGATATAGTCGATGCATTCACTACCACACACAAATATGTTATCGGCTGAATGAAGCCACGAAACAGTACTGAATTGTCTGTAAGTAAATTTTGTGAACTGTACTGAATTTTGTGCTTTATTTGATTTAACATGCTGATTTATTCACACATTATTATTCTGACCTTTCAGATTGTACTTATATTTTTATGACCGTTTTAAACTTAAATTCATGGACTAGTTGATGTTAAAATAATTGCATATATTGTCCGACAAAATTATAAAACAAAATATCGCTAACCTAATAACACTTCGTGACAGAAATACAACACAAACACAAACAGAAACACTCATAACAGAGCCACACACAAACCAACAAATATAATCAGATGACGTAGATGTTATTATATGGGATGAAAGTTACATTCTTGTGTTACCTGCAACCCTTCCCGTCCCTTTTGTAGTTCATATGTTCCCTAAAGTTCAGGTATGCTACCTTGATTTTTCTGTTCTTAATCGGTTTACGAAATTTGAACATTGACAAACTATTATGGCGTTATTTAAGTACAGGAGAAGTTGTATGAGTGTAAATAAATAAACTATTCACCTGCCTCAGAACATGGATGTAAACAATAATATTTCTCCTTCAAGTAAATGTCTTATTAATTTTCACCTACCTACCCGACTTCTTAATAATTGGAAAACTGTTCTACAAAACTGTTATTCATTGAGAGATCACTGTAACGGACACGATGAAGAAGTCACAGTTAGTTTAAAGTGTTTATTAAATGTTTTAAAATGAAAATAACATTAATGAATTATATGGGTCCGAAGAGCTTTTCTGGATAAACCAAATATCTGCGAAAAATAGCAATAATAAAGCGATATGTCCACACATGGACCTAGGATAACAGTTTTGTTTGAGTTCGATGGAACGATATTTAAAACATGTCAAAATTGATGCATTCACTACCACACAAATATATAATCGTCTGAATGAAGCCACAGAACAGTACTGAAGTGTCTGTAAGCAAATTGTTTGAACAGTACTGAATTATTGTCTTAAATTTGAATTAACGAAACTCGATAATACTTATATCTTAATGGCCGTTAAAGTCAAAATAATTGTACATATAGTCTGCAGAATAATAGATAAAGAAAGATAACAAAGTAAATTTTGAGATTAACAATAACAATAACTTGTCAAAATATAAAATATACTATTAAGTTTTAACGAAGAATAAACAGCACCATTCGGATCCCTTCCAGTTCAAACAGTAAAATGGCTGAACACCAAACTATCAGTAATAATTTATTCATAGAAAACTAAATAAATGCGTTTGTTTATGCCATGGAAGCTTTTACATCATATATTTACTACAATCCCGCTTGCTGCAAGTTAAATAGCCAACCAGTTGTCAAACAACACCACCTTTAGTATATTCTTTAATAAAAATACAAAACTTACAAAGGAAATTAAATAACGTGAAGTCAATACAACGTGACAAAACCAAACGCTGGACTATATTAACAAACAGAAAGAAGCAGCTCGTAACTTTTTTTCATTAAAACTTTATGTATTCAATTATAAATGCGCGGTTCATGCTATAGAAAACTATATATATATTCTGAAATTGTAACCTTCTTCGTAAAACCGATTCACTTTTTGTTTTGTTATTTCCCTTAAATCTTAGCATACGTGACATAGATGTTAATTTTTTTTAAATTGAACTTGCTGTAAAAAAAATATTAATTTTATTTAGGCAGACATATTCTTGGTTTTTCCAAACTTGTGCAAAAATAGTTGTCCTCTCGAACTTTTGTGGTATTCATCATATGAAGACTTGTTAAAGCGGTCATTGAAAAAACTGATATAGTTTTGAGCTTAACAATCAGAAATTATGTTTATAGCACAAAACAGTATTTTCAGAAAGTTTACTACATAAGTGTCAAAACTTGAAATGAAAAAAGATTATCACTTCATCTAGAATATGATCAACGAATGTTTTAATATCTCTTTTACATCCTTTGCCTCTCTTTGTCATTTCACAGTGTGTATCTGTATGAAATTTCTAGATGAGACAGGAAAAAGATTAGAAATAAGAATTATCAAAATAGAGTTATCATTCTTTGCTCTCTTATTATTATCTTCCCTTGCTGGTTATATGTACACCGTATGCATCATTGTATGTATTTAGAGTAATATGATTTTCATTTATTGAAATGACCTTAATAATACATTTAATAAGACTCATTTAACTTTGAAATTGAATTTGAAAAAAAATTAAGTATTTGCAAATGGCGAATGGCTTTTATTTTTTTCATCCTCGCTAAGTCTAAAACCAAACTCTTTGAGCCATGCTTGTACATTGTTTCAATTAAAATACACGAGCGACAAATATGGCAACCAGGGTTTAAGTGAACGATAATTTTAATAAGATTGTTTTACAATAAATACTTAGAAAAAATAACGAATCAATTCATTGACAATGACACTTCTAGCGGCGAAAATACGTTTTTGTTTTATACCAACCAAATTTAATTCGTTGTAAATTGTGAAACCCATCATTAATTCGAGATCTCATCTTTATTATGGATTTTGTACGGTTGGTACAAATCTAATCCATTTAAGCGTATATGGTCAGCTCTATAATTATTTAACATTAATTTACCGGAAAACGCATGATTTAAAACCATTATGATTTTTTCATCTTTCTTAATTATTGTAAACAAAATGATTTTCTTTTGCGATTCTACATATACAAATGTACATGGTTAACTAAATAAAAGAGCTTTTAAGAAGAAAAATAAAACAGTTGATTTCATAATTGATTTTTCAAATCTATCAAAATTTTCAATTCTTCCCGAACCAAATATTTTTTTCTATTGTTGTCACAACATTTATCTTCAAATAAACATCTGCTTTGAAAAAGCTCTTACTCGATTCTTAAGTATAATTCCTAAATAACCCCAACTTTTCTCATCTAGAAGCTAACAAAACCTTGTTTACAAATAATAAAAACAGCTATGAATTTGAAATAATTAGACGTGTTTTCTTTCATTAGCCATCACAGAATTAATATATATCTCCATAAGAAAGAGGTTACTGAATACAAAGAGAATATTTTATTTGGTTGCTTTGCTGTATAAAATTCCCCAAGGAAATATAAAGCAATGAAAACACAATACAAGATCTTTTTATTTATTCAAAATAATCATTGTTTTTTTTTTCAAGATATCCCCAATAATTATATAAATAATCTCAATACTTTCATGATACTTTTTCTAGTCACAAAACCTATTTTATAGGATATATATTCGACAATATAGTTTTTCATGACTGTATTGAGACCAAGACAAATGAAATTTACGCGTAAACTTTTAACCCTTCTTTAATATAACAAACTTTCCACAATTTCTCAGTTTTTCAGTGGTAAAGCACCAATTGTAATTACATATCTGTCAGAGGACGATAATTGGACCGGGAAAACTGTTGGATCTTCAAACTAATAACAACATACTAAATGAGTTTTATCGTGTAAGTTATAGTCAATAGGATTAAACCACATTTAACATTACTAAGTAACAGCAATTGAGTTGTATTATTTTGTTCCTTGTTTTGTAATTGATGTATTATGTATTTTATGAGATGAAACTCATTTTTGTTTTATTCATGACTCGCATATAGTGCCATATACAGTTCAAGGACAAAAATATAAATTATACAATTCGTTTTGTTCAGTAAAACAAGATAACACGCCAGATTAAATGAAATAAATTGGTATTGTGAATTAAATTTGATTCTGATAAATGAATACAAAAACATCCTTAAATTTGGATTCGGAGGATTTAAAAACTTACTGCTTATAAAATTGAGCAATTATTTATTTATTTTTTTCGTTGTAGGATAATAATTCATCTATATATTTGAAAACAGATTAAGGATTTTTGAAATTCAAATTTACTCATGAAGGAAAAGGCAATATCAACCGACCTTAAACATTATTAAACTTGATCTTTACCCCAACAAGGTCAGAAGACAAAAACGCCTATATATAAAGGTGGTCGATGCCACTGCTGGTGGATGTTTCGTCCCCGAGGATATCACAAACCCATTAGTCAGCACTTCGGTGTTGACATGAATATCTATTATAGGGTCACTTTTATAAATTTCCTGTTTACAAAACTTTGAATTTTTCGAAAAACTAAGGATTTTCTTATCCCAGAAATAGATTACCTTAGTCGTATTTATTTTTATCCTAGGGTTGTCTAGTATACAAATAATGACGACCAAACAAGTATCGACCCTAAGTACTATATCATTCACTGACTATTCTCCTTGTGCTCCATGAAAGAGGGACGAAAGATACCAGAGGGATGGTCAAACACATAGATTGAAAATAAACTGAAAACCCCATGGCTTAAAAAAAGAAAAAGAAAAACAGACAAATAATATTACAGAAGACACATCATAGAAAACTTAGCAACATGAACCCCACCAAAAACTTGAGGTGATCTCGGGTGTTCCGGAAGGGTAAGCAGATCATGCTCTACATTTGGCTCCGGTCGTGTTGCTTTTGTTATAACAAATCCGGTTAATAGTCTTATTCGGTAATCACATTCGTGAAAAAGGAAGGGTATTGTAGTGACTACATAAGGAACATATCGGATAGTTAATAGATTGAAAATAATCTGACAACGCCATGGCTAAAAAGAAAAAGCAAAAGTAGACAAATAATAGTACAGAAGACACAACATATAAATTTTCGAAAAAGTATATCGAATATATAATTTATAATAAAGAATGCATTACATACAACGAATTTAGTAGACAAACTTAGACATACTACAGATTAAATAGATGTTGATCAATGACATATTCTTAATTTTGCGACCAGAGGTGATGTTTGAAAAATAATTAGGCAAAAATCAAAAACTAAAGAGGAAACACATACAGTGGTGTAGAAGAAAACTGTGTGTACCTTATTACCTTTCAGTTTCAGATAGATAGAACAGATTAATCTGTAAGTTTAAACATGTTTTATTGTTCAAAATGACAAAAGTATCAGACACAAGTTTTACAACTTAGTAACGTCTTCTCCAAAACAAATACAAAATATACATATTAATTAATGAACACATCAAATATTTCATACTAACAAATAATTTAAAAATAAAGACATGATTAATCTGTTGAAAATTTGAAACCCATTGCAATGCTTGGACACATTCAAAAAGTTCTTATGAATTTAAATGGCATATCCCTAAGTCTACCTAAGTGTTTAAAAACGCAGAAGATCAGCTTGCTCCCCTATTTCACTGTCACTATCACTGTTGATTATTGTGCTACCTCCGATCATGAAGTTGTAATCTACTGTGTAGTCATAAATAATAGGATGTTCTTTCCAATATTTATCTAGTCTTCGTTCGAATGGTTTTACGTTTTTGGCAGTTACAATTGTCTCAGGAAAACTGTTCAAGACTTCCACTACTTTGTTGGTAAAATAATACTTTCTAAGGTCTAGCCTACTTCTGTTCTTGACTAACTTCAAAGAATGCCCTCTTGTTGTAGAACTACTACTTAATGTGAAAATACCACGAGATGCCCTTTCATCATAGATGTTATTGAGAATCTTGTACGTCTCGATCATATGTACAAAAACATTTTAAAAAAGCAGTGATTTAATGCTATTCAGTAATTTAAACCAAAATTTTGTAACAAACTAAAAACATGATAACGAGTTTTACAATGATTTTATGATTATCAATAAGCTAGTTTTAAAAAAGTAAGGGCATGATAAACAAGGACAAAATCAGCAGACAAAATAAGATAGGAAGTTATAAACTGAACAATAATTAATCTGTAGAAGTCTTTTGAGCCATAGGAGATATATAAACCAGAATAAGAACGCTTAATAACATCAACGGCACCAATGTTACTATACAAGAAGCGCATTCTGACAGTTGATATCTCTTCAGTACTGCTCACTCTGTAGAATCAGGAAGTCATAACAAAAGATTGCAGTTCTTTGCGATGAAATACGGGAAAAGATTCAAAGCATGCGACGAGCAAAACGAACAAAATAGTTAAGAATGACAAAACTAATAAAATTAAAATCACAAAAATACAGAACTCCGAGGAACATTCAAAACGGAAAGTTTCTAATCTAATGGCGAAATGAAATGATAAAATACTTCAAACAAAACTAAACTTATCATAGATACCAGGACTATTTTTTGTATATACGCCAGACGCGCGTTTCGTCTAAAAAGACTCATCAGTGACGCTCGAATCCCAAAAAGTTAAAAAGGCCAAATAAAGTTCGAAGTTGAAGCGCATTAAGAACCAAAATTCCTAAAATTTTTGCCAAATACAGCTAAGGTAATCTGGACAACAACTGTAATATTACTGACTACGGGCATTTTTAAATGAAAAAGTGGTGGATTGAACCTGGTTTTATAGCGTTAAACCTCTCAAAAAATTTCCATTATATTTACGACGATGCGTGAACAAAACAGACATAATAGGTAAAGTTGTTACAATAGGGGTACAGCGGTTATTACCGTGTCACAATCTCAATCAGAGCAAATACAAATTAATATTTAGCAGAGATGCACAAAAAGGCATATATCAAATTCAACAACCACGTTCATTGCCCACTTATTTTTGTATTCAATAAACCCATAAAGAATTGAAATATTTGTGAAGTCCTGTGACTAAATGGCTAGGTTCACATCAACTCTTGTGTAGAATCGCATGCTTGACGTCAAAATGTAAACGTTACACAGGTAGAGATATGAAACTATTTTGTCGTTCAAAGTATTTTCAAAATTAGAATAGAACAATAACATGATGGCGGGATGTTTAAAAGTACAAAACCACGTCATATAAACAAACAGAAAACAAAAAAAGTCACACGTACAAAGCACACCAGCAAAAATGAAAGATAATACAAACATCACATTTACAGGATGCATAAGTACCGAGCAACGTCAAATGGATATCACATTCAACCGAACTAAACAGTATAAGTAATATTAATAATAGAACTAGACAAATAAAAGAACAATATAACACGTTATTAAGATGATAAACAACGTCAGTACGTAGAATCTCTACACCAAGACCAGCATGTGTTATTTGTGAAGTTGATACGGAATATCATCATGGATCAATCATGTCATAATCATTCATTTTTTAAGTAAGCTGACGTAACATCTAAAATGGCAAAGAAAGATGTGGACTACTTCTGTCATCAACAAAATACATACAGCTAAATATGAAAAGTTTACTGATACATTCAAAAAGGATATTGCTTGCAGTATATGAAAGAATTGAATAGAAGAATTCCCCCGTATTGTAAATCACAAAGACGTAATGAGTTAGTTGTCAGAGAAAATCAACAGAAAAAAGGAAATTTGTCATGCATTAGTCCGGAGCTTGTAAATGCATATGGTATTATAACGCATCATATAATTGGCATATGGCAATGTACAGAAAAAACATTGTACGGAAAAACATTACAGCAAGATATAAACAGAGGAATGGTTAATGGGTGTAGACATATTTTATTTCTGTTGGTGACAGAATGCATCTTATCTTCAATGCAGTCAAGACAGAGAACAGAGATGTGTTTCAATCTATTGCGAACAACACCGTTAAGAGCCATGTTAAACACCATGGTAAAATTCCGGCAACACAAAGAAAGAAAATGTCCCGTTAACAGATTGGCTAACACAGATCCACTACACAACTATATCCGGTCAATTAATCCCCAATGCATGTCCTACATCTTGAAGATGTCAGGGTATACATTGTAAAGGTATCTATTGGCGGTTGCTTAACATCTATAGATTTCAAAGTGGTTTACAAAAGAGGGACGAAAGATACCAAAGGGACAGTCAAACTCATTAATCTAAAGCAAACTGACATCGCCATGGCTAAAAATGAAAAAGACAAACAGACAATCAATAGTACATATGACACAAAATAGAAAACCAAAGAATAAACAACACGAACCCCACCACAAACTAGGGGTGATCTCAGGTGCTCCGGTAGGGTAAGCAGATCATGCTCCACATGTGGCACCCGTCGTGTTGCTTATGTGATATAAAATCCGGTAAATAGTCTTATTCGTAGGTCACAATCATGAAAGGGAAGGGGATTGTAGTTACGACGTAAGGCACATATCCGATATCAGTTGTGAAACGGTTATTCCATAACGGTCAACCAACTCGTGATGGCGTCCGTAAAATTTACGAAGGGATGATTTCAACTTCATCATTTGAAACTCTTGGTTTAATAGCTTCCTTGTTAGCAGTAACCCTCTATCAAGAAAATCATGATAGGAAATGCATGCACGGGAATAGTGTATCAATTGGGAGATATATACCCTGTTTGCAGGTGCTGCTGGAATGTTGCTACTTAGAAATGGAAAGTTCACAATTAGAAAGCTGAAATCATCTCTTTTCGTAAAGTTTTGTTTTCAACCGACCATCATTGTCAATTTCTAGATGTAAGTCAAGATATGAAGCCGACTTAACTGTATCTGTAGTATCTTTTATCTCTAGTTCAATGGGATAGATGCGTTCAACATAGTCACCAAATTTTGAAGTATGTAGTGAAAAAACATCATCTATATAGCGGGAAGTTTAAAGGATATTGCTAACTTCTTATCTGTCTTCCTAAGAAGTTCCTGCATGAAGTCAGCCTCATAATAATAAAGGTATAAGGTGGCAAGTCGAGGGTCACAGTTTGTTCCTATTGGAATGCCGACAGTCTGTCGAAAAAAATGTCCTCCGAACGTAACAAATATGTTGTCAATAAAAATATCAAGCATCTTGATACTATCAGTTTCAGAGAATTTTTGGTTTGAATCAGAGTGATCCTTTACAAAGTAGGATTTATTCCTTCCTAAGACAAGATACTTGTATCTACGTTGGCCATTCTTTTTTATGAAGCAAAGCAATACCAACTCTTTCAATTTGGCTTTTAGCTTGGAATGTGGAATACTTGTGTAAAGAGTAGAAAAGTCAAATGTTTTAATACTGTTACAAGATGAAAAAGAGCTAGATTGTATATACTCTAAAAGATCTTTGGAATTTTTAAGTATTCACATCTGATTCACGCCACCTCTAGATTAGGCAGTTTCACAATAACTTTGAAGCCCGTCTTTGATTGCTGATAAAATAGATGTTAATAATTAAGAACGAGGTTTCGTGGAGCACTTGGAAGACCCAGCAATATACAAGGGATGGCCAGATAACCAAAAGAAGTGTAGCTTGAGAACACGGAACACGGAACAAAAAACTCAAATAGAAAAACGCTTGATAAGACATATATTATCAATCATATTTTCATTGATTGGATTCAAAGGCTGACTATTCATTCATAATTTCCATTTAGAGATTGTTCTCAAATTCATACATTAATTAGAAATATTTTTTATGTTTTCAAAATAACAATGAAAAGTTAAATGGAATCAAATACGAATAGACCTTTTACAGTATTGTCTCGTATGCTTAAGTTATTCACATAATTTTACAATGATATAATTAAGATCGTTGTACGCTTTTGCAAGGAACATTTCGTAGAATGTATTCAAAAGATGATCTTTATATTTGTGCGTGTTCTGTTTAGTTATTATTTTGTAAAAGTTAAGAGACTTTATAAGCGTTTGTAGATTTTCGAAAACATATTCCATTTTGTAATTTTGATACTTTAACATATTCTAATAAATGCTTTTTAATTGTAAAATGTATCTTGATATGAAGTCACACATCAAAGTGTGATTTACTTGCTTAGAAAAAGTTGGAATACATTTAAAGTTTAATATGAAAAAAAATAATTCAAACTCTAAGGAAAATTCATTTCGGACAGCTCCTTATCAAATTGCAACACCAAAAGCTCAGGCACATCAGACGAATGGAAATCGACTATCATATTTATAAAATGGTGGTCAAACTTTTTTTTATAGCTTGCAAAACCTTTCACTTGTATGACAGTCGCTTACAATTCCATTATATTGACAAAAATATGTGAGCATCTCATCTTGCTTCCTTTCCAATAAAATCAACGGTACCAATTGTGTTGCACCAGATGCGCATTTCGACAAAACATGTCTCTTCAGTGATGCTCGTGGCCAAAATATTTGAAGTCCAAAGCATTCCCCATTTCCATTCTCAATTTTATATAAAAGATGAAGAGCTATAATCCAAAAGGTCCAAAAAGTATAGCCAACTATCTTCTGTTAAAACCCATTCTTAGCTTTCATATAAGAAAATAATGATCATGTTCGCTTATGGTACCGGTGCTGGTACTGTCAAACTGGATTATGACATCTTATTTTGTTCACTGCTAGTAAACTTCAGACTGTATAGTCACTTTATGGTCGCTGCTGCGACCATTTGTTAGTTTTGTGAAGTTTTTTGACAAACCAGCTTGACAAGTGAATACGAAAGTTCTACATTTTCTGGCGTGTCTTCATAACAATTTGTCACTATCTGCTTGCAAGATTGTTTTGGGCGTTGTCATGAAACAAAAGTGGAAAAGTGCAGTGACTATAGTTATAATCGTTTGTAATGCCTTACGGTTGCTGTCAAAATCTTGATCATGTTAATTTTGCACATCTTGTGTATCAGAATCATCTATGACGGTTTGCAAATTTTCTGGTCCTGAACACCCTTCTTTTAGCACGAATGAAACGTTAATTTCAGTTTTATAACTTGTATTCTTTGTAACCGTACCTAACATGACGCGAAGGGCTTGTCTGTGAAGAGGTTGCTCAAGAATTTCTTTCATACAAAAACAAATGTGATTGACAATCGATTGCAGTATAATCAAGAAAAAGTCAGGTGATTTATACTCATATTTGATAATTATTGAAAAGCATATACTTCTGTTCTCTTTATTTATAAGCGCATTCCAAATGTGACGGTTTTGGGGGATCAGTATATTTATTGTCTTTTTAACTTTTGTAAAAGTTTATAAAAATAAATTCTTTCATTCAAGACTGGCAAAAAAATCCAATGGTATTGTCGAATTTATCTGATATAACATTGGTGTTGGTATAAATCTAGTTTTTTTTTTATAAAAGAGATGTGAATTCTGGTTTTATAACCATGATATTAATATAATTAATATTGAAAACCTGGACTATTTATATTTTGACCCAAACCCATACGACATACTTGGCCACGAGTATGTTCTAACTCCAGTTAACTCTCTAAATCAATGACATGACTAGTCAAGCATCCCCTGTATTTAATTGCTGATTTAGTTTTCTGCTTGGTGTTTTGTAGCTTGTTTATTGTCTGTATTCCCCATTTTTATTTAAAACTGTCTGTCCAGCCTTCACTGATTATATCTATCTCCTATGTTTAAAATAACACGAGGAACGGTTTCCTTCTTTTCATTATACTTTTTCTTTGCTTAGTGTTGATGTTATAATTACTACTGTTTTATTTCATGTTGACTTCTGTTTTGTTTCAATTATTTATTTGATTTTCTTTTTTTTCTGCTTTTAGTCGGACACACATTATGGCTCTTTTGTCGACGGAACAAACGTCTTGCATATCAATGTTTAGGGCTTATGTCTATTATCAGTTGACATATGCATATATTTTGAAGGCTAAAAACGAAATCTTGTTTATAACATAATCTCAGCTGCTTGATAAAGGAAATGTACATTTGGCAATTAAATTTCAAACTCAACATACACACCGCTGATATAAACCAACAAAAAAACTCTAAATGTGTCATTATCAAGATGCTTGATTTCTTCATAAGCATTTGGAGAACGTGTTTTAAAACATATGATCGACATTTACACGGGAGACAACTGTACTTCTCTTTTTAATGACTTGTTCCTTTGCTGTTATGAGGAAGACACAATACAAAAGCTTCTTATGAAGAATGAGAGGAAACTATCAGTATGTTATAACTTCACGTTAGAAGATGTCATCTAACTAGATAATTATTAGTTTTCTGACTTTGTCGAACTCGTTATTCCATGGAAGCTCCAATTGAGTGTTCCTCGTGTCATGACTTACGTATGAAATATAAAATGATGGTCAGTAAGAACATTTCTTCGACAAAAGACAAAAGAGATTTGAAAAGCTTTCCGATTGTGAACTTTCCATTTTGAAGTAGAAACATTTCAGCAGCGCCAGAGATAATATCCCAGAACGAGGATTTCGTCCCAGGATCTTTTTGATATAGAGTTACTGCCAAAAGTAGATTGACAGTTATAGAATATCTGTTTTAACAGATGACGACGGATAGTATCCATCTGCCGTTATTAAAATCTCGTCCTCTTTTACTCAAATGTGCCAACATCTTATAAGAAATTTGTAATTGCATAAGCAACACGATGTGTAGATGGATATACTTACCCTTCCTTAGCACCTGAGATGGGATCTATTTTGCTGTATAACTTCTTTGTTGTGTCTTAATTATTGTTGTTTTGTCTCTTAATGGTTTTGGTTTCTGTTATGGAAGTTGTCGGGGTTTTTTTCTTATGTATTTCTGGGTTTAAATATCCATTTGGTATCGTATGAATCTTTTGTTTTAGCTTGCTTTTATTACCTAGCATTCATTAAAATTGTTTTAGTTGATAGTGTTGTGCTTCCGGCTCCTGCTTACAAAGCGGAGGTATAAATTATAATAAATGAAAACAACACCTTCACTGATCATTGTGTAAGTTCGTTTTGCATGGTTTGGTCGTTTGATTTTCGTTCGCCAACGCTTGGTTATCGTTATTCATCCCTACACCATGGATTGTCTTTAAACATTTGGAAAACTATCAGTATCATTATGCATTGTGTCTCCATACTTTATCTTTTCTTATTTAAATTGGGGGATGAGTTTATTTCAAAATAATTTAATTTTGGATGTAACGCGTCTTTTAATTGGCTGACGTTATTTTGTTATGACCCCATAGACATAATTTAGTCATGTGAGTGTGACGTCATCAACGTTTTTTCATAATTTTTTACGGTTTAAAATGGAATTTAGAATTAAATTATAAGAAATGACTGTTATATTTTTTCTGTCTATTCGAAATAACATAAAAAATGTGGTGCACACTGTTAAATAACCCTCTACGCGCGTTATTCAGCTTGCACCAAATTTTTTATGTTATTTCTTCATAGACAGAAAAAATATTACAGTCATTCCTTAAATATGAACTTGACTGTATTTGTTTAATTACGATAGGTGTTTTGTATCAAAATCTCTAACCAAACTGAGTTAATTTCAAAGTAGAATTCAATGATTGACTGATGTTTGCTTTATAACGTCTAGTGGGAAACTGGACGCAAGGAAATAATTCTTTGAGCACTTCATTTATTACCTTTTAACTGTTCAATCTCTTATGTAGCCTTTGCCTTGTTTCTTGATAAACATTAAATGAGCAATGGCTGAGTACTCCTGTGGATGGAAATGGCTTGTCTCTTTTTTTTCAGGAATGATCGCCTTTGTTAAAACAATACACCTTATCGCTAATCCCGGCTGACCCGTCCGTTTGATATTTTGACGTCACACACAATCACTTTTCCATTGTGGCGTCAGATATTTTGTTTTATGACGTCAACATTTTACGGAAAATTGTGTGATATCCAGTAATGGCGGACAAATAGCGATTAGGTGTATTCTTTCTGCTTTAGTTGTCCTTTCGGTTAGTTGTTGATGGCTATTCATCGGTAGACTCACACGAAATTCAGTGTATGTATAAATCTATTGGCGGTTTTGAGCATATTATAACATTTAGACACTGCCGCCTGTTGTTTGAACGATTTATCAACGATGCCTAGGCATAAAAAGACTGTATATTGTTGAAGATAGTTTGTTGACTATCTTAATTCATCAGTCTTTGGTTGTTGTTTCACTAACTTAATAAAGACAACACCACATATTCCTATTTGAAATGGGAACATTAGAATTTCACGATGACGTTTCCATTTTAAATGATCTAAAATTACGAACCGTCTAATTTTTTCATTTCAAAATTGTATATTTTGTTTTATATATTATGTACTGGTCAAATAGGAAAGGTATTTACCTCTCGTGGTTATCATGATTCAGAAAAAGGATAATATGCAGATACCACTCTTTCGATATTTTTTAACAGTCTGTATCAGCATCTTGTACAGGTATTCCCATAAAAGTGTGGACACCCGTAATACTAATGTTGGTACTAATACTGAATCATTTACTTTTACCTATTTGTCATCGGCTACTGAAAACAATTGGTGTATGCTCACTCAGGTTATCAGAGGCCTTCCAGTAGGGAATGAAATAATTACTTGTGACACATTAAAATCATAAAATTAACACAAACGCAAGTAAAAAAACGTTTAATTATCAAACAAATTGAATATCAATCAAAACACAGAGGTTTTTCAAATTATGTGATTTAGGCATTGAGAACCTTTGGTGACCCAACAGTTTAAATATAGATAATAAGTACTACATGATAAGTGGGCGTTACATACGAACGTTAAACCAATCTGACCCAGTCACTAGGAGACATGAACGCGCCCAAAAATGGTCTCGTCCACACTGTTATGAAAACGATTCTAAGTAAATATATTTTTTTGAGTACACATGATAAAAAATAAGATGATTTACTATGATTGCCAATAAGACAACTCTCTACCATAGACAAATTGAGATAGAAAGGAACAACTTTAGGTCACCGTACGACCTTCAACAATGAGTAAAATCCATACGGCATAATAAGATATAAAAAGCCCCGAGTTACAGATGTTTAAAACAAGAAAACTAACGGTCTCATTTAATTATGTAGACAACAATAAACGAAACACCAATGTATTTACTGCAACAATGACGGTTAGGATGCATGCACTAATTTGGTTATTGATATATGTGGTCTAAACACGTTGTATTAGACATATAAGAGATAAAATCAAATAGAATAAAAATCCTACAGTTGTTGCCCTTTATACACTACTGAACACATTGCATATTTTTTCCGATGTAAGTGACAATAGCTACAAAATGAATTAGATATAAATTAAATGATATTATTGGTTAGTTGCAGTAATTTACATGCTAATGCCCATTTGATTTAATAGGTTGACAGCTGGTAGTGTTAACATATTGATTGTCTTTCACCTTCAGCTGTCGCAGTCATTATGATGTGATAAGAGCTCTTATATAACCGAAATATGAGTGTTTTGCAATAAAACAAGAAATAATATTAAGGTTAAAAGTTTAAACAAGAACGGGAAAACTATAAATGAGTATGAATTATTGTAAAAATATGAACATATCCAATAACAGCCGATTAGTATTAGAGTACAAGGGCATGTTAATTGGTCAACAAACGGTTTCTCAAATTTAGTAAAGAAACACTCAGAATGATTGTTTACTGACAATATAACCTCAAAATAACAGTTATTTAACAAAGTAGTTGTTATTATGATAAAAAATAAGTAGATGTGGTATAATATATCAACCAGAGTAGAAATGAAGTGTCGTATGCCATCCTTTGGCCTTCAACAATGATATAAAGGACGCCTCCAGGTGCGGGAATATTTCGCTATATTGAAGACTTGTTGGTGACCTTCTGCTGTTGTCTTTTCTATGGTCGAGTTGTTGTCTCTATGACACATTCCATATTTCGATTCTCAATTTTATACCATATGGTCGGCTATGAAAGGCCCCGAAATGAAAACACCTATTTATGAAACATACTTTTAAAACTAAATCCGTCGGACGGGAAAGATACATTCGAGGTTCTGTGTTTGAGAGTACCATATGCTTTCTACACTGTGAGGATCCTTTTCACCAATCTCGTTTTTGTGGTCCATAATTAAGTGACTGGTTGTTTGGTAATTTACTTTATACTGGTTTTGGCTTTGATATAATTTTCTGTGGTTTATAATTCTAACTATTCGGTAGTTTAGCTTTCATGGTCTAACTTTTGTCTAAAATCTGTTAGTATTCATGCTTTGGTGAGTTGAGCGTTTTTTTTCAATTAATGTTTATAATGTGTACTTTCATGTCGTACTGTTACACCACTGTCTCATGTTACGGTGAAAGATGGCGCCATATAAAACGTTCAAACCAGCTGCATTTATTTGCACCTGTCCTAAGTCAGTTACCTGATGTTCCGTGGTTATCGTTTGTTGATTTGGTTCATAAGTGTATCTAGTTTCTCGTTTGTATATATATATATTAGACCGTTGGTTTTCTAATTTGATTGATTTAGTGACTAGTCATTTAGTGGCACTTTATAGTTTGTTGTTAGGTGTGGTGAACCAAGGCTCCGTGTTGAAGGCGTACTTTGACCATAAAAATAGTTTACTTTTACAAATTGTGACTTGAATAGAAAATGTCTCATTGGCACCCATATAAAATCTTCTTGTATCTATCTAACAAAGAAGTTGTTATATTAAGCTTATTCTAACATGTATGAAACAACACCGACTATAAGGAAAAAGACGGTGATATAACAAAAAAATGTTTTGCTTTTCATGGTCAGGGTGGGGACTGAAACGTAATAGCGGCTATACCAATATGTTAATATGGTCTATACATCAGAAAAAGCTAACTTTTAACAGTTTTTCGGAGTATTGTTTGCATGTGTTCTTTTGTTGCTGTCTAATTTCAACCCAACGTCTTACGATGGTTTATTTCTACCTAGGACTAGGATGGAAAGTTTTGTTTTTGGCATTCATACCGCATCTTCTAATATTTCCAACACCTATTTCAATCGTCGAAATTGGTGAATTTTAATTAAAAGAAGTTTGTATTCACATTCGTACTTATTTGGCCCTTTTAACTTCGTTTTTTCAAACGTTATTGATATTACTTTTGTAGACGAATCGCGCCAGACAATAGACAATTAAAATTTTCAATCATGGTAGCTATGATGAATTTATTTGAAATTTTGACTGCGTCGTAAATTGCAGTGTCTGTAATTTTATTGTATCATAATTGTAATTAATTGTTATCGTGATTTAAATTTCTCACCCATTATTATGAGTCTGACTTCATGCAAGAACTTCTTAGGAAGAAAGATAAGAAGTTAGCAATATCCTTTAACTCTACTTTCCGCTATAAAGGTGATGTTCTTTCACTAAACAATTCCAAATTTGGTGACTATGTGGAACGCATCTATCCCATCGAACTAGAGATAAAGGATACTACAGATAAAGTTAAGTCGGCTTCATTTCTTGACTTACATCTCGAAATTGAAAATGAGGGTCGGTTGAAAACAAAACTTTACGACAAAAGAGATGATTTCAGCTTTCCAATTGTGAACTTTCCATTTCTAAGTAGCATCATTCCAGCAGCACCTGCATACGGGGTATATATCTCCCAATTGATACGATATTCCCGTGCTTGCATTTCCTATCATGATTTTCTTGATAGAGGGTTGTTGCTCACAAGGAAGCTATTAAACCAAGAGTTCCAAATGGTGAAGTTGAAATCATCCCTCCGTAAATTTTACGGACGCCATCACGAGTTGGTTGACCGTTATGGAATAACCGTTTCACAAATGATATCGGATATGTTCATTACGTCGTAACTACAATCCCCTTCCCTTTCATGAATGTGACCTACTGAATTAGACTGTATACCGGATTTGTAATCACATAAGCAACACGACGGGTGCCACATGTGGAGCAGGATCTGCTTACCCTTCCGGAGCACCTAAGATCACTCCTAGTTTTTGGTGGGGTTTGAGTTGTTTATTCTTTAGTTTTCTATGTTGTATCATGTGTACTATTGTTCTTCTGTTTGTCTTTTTCATTTATAGCCATGGCGTTGTCAGTTTGTTTTAGATTTATGAGTTTGATTGTTCCTTTGGTATCTTTCGTCCCTCTTTTAGCTAATGAATTAACAAAAGACCACATCTAGCCGAAGATTGACGGAAGATGAATTGAAATCAAGTTTCTTCCAGACAAACAGCGCTAAAGCTGCCATAAGGTTAATTAAAAGATTTATGTAGATAAAACTCACCAAGCATTTTTATATACTTTTCTTAAAAGCCGAGAACGAAAAAATGACAAAAGCAAGTATATAACGTGTTTTTTTATTTATTATAAATTGATATGCATGATGCAATGAGTGTGAAACTGTTGAAAGATGTTTGTTAAACATTTGCATACGTGGCTCATCTGCATTTTGAGGAAGTAGTATATACTAGCTGTCAATGGCTAAACAGCATGACATAAAATTTCTCGCATTGATGGAGAGAACACGTAACACTAAGACACACACATATATATAATAACTATTCTGTCGTTTTACAGAAGCGTTACTGTCACAAAGATGTTTTATTGATGCAAAGAGAGTTTTGAAGTTTTTCAAAAAGCTCCTGCTTGTGATATATAAAGGCAACAGTAGTATACCGCTGTTTAAAACTCATAAATCCATGGACAAAAAACAAAATCGGGGTAACAAACTAAAACCGAGGGAAACGCATTAAATATAAGAGGAGAACAACGACACAACACTGAAACGCAACACACACAGAAACGGACCAAGCAACACACTAAACACCACGAGAATAACAAATATAACATCAAAACCAAATACATGAATTTGGGATAGACAAGTACCGTGCCACGTCTTATCTCAATATCTTAAAAAATAAGAGAAAACACAAACGACTCAACGTTAAAATGCAACACACACAGAAACGAACAATATTATAACAAATGCCATCTCCCTGACTTGGTACAGGACACTTTTAAAGGGGAATAAAAGTGGTGGGTTGAACCTGGTTTTATGGCATGCCTAACCTTGCACTTTAATGGCAAAGTTAAATATAACATTGAAATGACAACACAATATTACAGGACTACAATACAAATAAAATGGAGAAAATATTAGACAAAGAAAAGCATGATTAATAGATAACAAAAAGCATCAGGTTTAAAATTCAATACGCAAAAAACGCGTCTTGTCCACACAAGACTCACCAGCGACGCCCAGATAATTTTTTTAATTAATTGTGATCAGGAATAGTACATGTACATGAAAAAAAGAAGAAAAATGTTGTAGTAAGGAATGTCTTTTAAATACTGTACTTTTTACTATTTTTTGTCTGATTCAGACAAGCACTTTTGTAAAAATGATTGTGTTGTAAACTGATGAAAATGATCAAGTTTACAGAAGTAACTGACTTGCCTGTACCAAGTCAGGAATATGAGTCTTGTTAACATTCGTTTGGTATGTTTGAGCTTTTGATTTTGGGACTTACCTATTTGAATTTTACTTGTTTTTTATTTTTGTTTAATTGCCTTTTTTCTAGTGATTTTAGAAATTCATATAGCTACAAGCAGTAAATATCAGAGACACTCAATATCTATTAAAACAAAATATAACAAAATTTTACTACTAATAAAACTACTTTTGTTGCCTATCTTTATTTTAAAAACAATATATAACATGTTGATACCAACCTTTATTAATGAGTTATAATGAAAAATGACTCGATATGTCATAAGATTAACAGTCAACTGATTCACCTATACGATATGGCAGCATCCAAAATCATTGGCGCGGTTTTAACCTTTTGGATATCATTCGTTACCATGTATTTTTTTTATCATCTTAATTAATCTAATATGTTTTGCACATCGTTTAACTACTCTTATTTATTAACGCAACACTCAATTTGAAATTTGCCCTATTCAAAACTCAAAAGACAGAAAAACACCCTGTATGGTCACTCATGTATGTGCGCATGACATGTTAGCAAATATTAATACTACGAGTGGACAGTAAAGGTTAAGCAATATTTTTTATACATATTCATGTACTGATCTTATCGTGTAACAAGGTTTTGATCTTTGACAAATCAATAATTGAATTCCTTGACCTTTTAGATTTATCTCAATTGTGCTTTTTTCTATACAGATCTCTTTCTTCACTGATTGAGAATGGAGAGAATTGAATATAATTAGGGAATTATTAAAACGCGTTGATGTTGGCTAATCGCTCATAAAATCTCTGTTTATTTTTCTTTATTCTGTTAATTAAGGTTGTTGCCTTTACTACACATGCATTATCATGTTTTATTTTGAAAAAATATGAGACTACCATTATAGAGTATAATACAATATCATGTGATATATGAGCTCTGTGTTTTTTCTTCATTTTTGAAGTTAATTAAATTAAACATTTGAAAATCGAACCAGCACAAATATCAAGTTTGAATAAAAGTTAAGGTCAAATTACTTCCTGCTATTAATTAATAACTTGACATTTGGTGTCCTTTTTAAATTTTGTGCTCATCTTTTCTTGATCACGGAAATATTATATTGCAGTATCTCTATCGAAAAAGTACACCATTCCATTTAAACTAATTGCTTTAGAAATAAAACGAAATTCGACTAATGTTGTCAAGTACACGATGATCCCTTTGTGAGGTGGGTATCTTTGGAGTCGCATAATCTGTTCGGTTATTTACAGCCGATTGCAATGAATATGTAGCTAAAATTAATATCTTTGGCTAGCTTGCTTGCTAGCTGAACCGTGAAGTCATTGTTAGGGAAGGTAAACAACCCTCCTTTAAGACAAGACTAGTCCGTCATATAACCAACCTATCTGTCTGTAGGACAATGCTACTTCGAAAGGAGGTATACTTAATGAATATTTTAATTCTTGGGTGAAAAGTCGAAGGGTTTTGCGAGTTATCTGATATAATTATTAGAAAGATACTTAACAAATTTTGCAGTTTATAGGTGATTTATAATTCTAAAGTGTAAATAGTCAAAATTGTGAATTCCAAGTATAAGTCAAAAATTATTTCAGAAGTAACTTTATGCTTGGTCACATAATCATATCATAAACATTTAAAATAGGACAGCTGAATCAAGATGAGAAATCAAGTGAATTGTTACTTTCACAAATTCCTCGCCGGTGTGATTGACTAATTGATGGATGACGTCAATTAAACAGCACTTGCGTCTCATATAATATTTTCCTTGATAGTGGGTCACAAGGAAACTTAAAACCCAGTGTTGACGTTGAAATCATGCCTTCTAAAAAATTTCAGGACGCCATAACGAGTTAGTTGACCTTTAAAATATATCTACTTTACAGATTACGACAGATATTTTCCCATTATCGTTACCTTTATTTAACACCTTTTTTCCCCGGAGGTGTCATAACAAATCAAACTATCACAGGATCAGCAAAACGGGTGCCGCATGTTGAGCAGAATATAATTACCCTTACAGATCACACTATATTAACCCTGGTTTTTTTTTGGGAAAGGGGGGGGGGTCGCGTTGACCAGTCTTTAATTTTTTCTAGGATTTCGTTTTGTATACTGTTGGCTTTAACATTAATTTACTTATAGGGTCTTTGCATCGAAAATAAACACATTTATTCTAAAACCAGTTGTTGGCCTGATACTTTATGATGAAGACATAATCTTTGAATTATTAAAATTGAGGTCTCGAGATATTATGTCAGTAACTGCTTGTAGTCCTTTGTTGATATATGTATCATTGTCATTTTGCTTAGTTTCTTTTGTTACTTATTCTGATATCAGTCTTGGACTTCTTTTTAAACGAATTTAACTGTGCGCATTGCTGTGGTTTTTTTTCATCTTCTGTAAAGCTAGAGCTTCAGTTGGCCCCTAATTAAAAAGGTGAACTGGTTCAGTGATAATGGACGTCATATTAACTCCAAAATATATAAAAGAAACTACAATTAAAAATCATACAATACTTACAAATACCAGAGGCAACTGACTTGGGAGAGGCGCACACAAATGCGGCTAAGTTAAACGTGTTTTGTGAGGTCTTATCCTTCACCCTATACATCCAACAAACACACAACAATATTCAATCAATCAAAGTTAAAAAGAAGTCCAAGTCCGGTGTAAGAATAAGTAACCTGTATCATGCCAACAGCTGGTTCATTTCCCATGCAAATCCCTATGAATGAATCAACATGAAAACCTAAATATACCATATTTAACGGTCTGACAACAGTATTGAACTATATACCTTCTAAATAAATAAAGGCAACAGTAGTATACTGCTGTTCAAAACTCATGAATCCATGGACAAAAATAAAATCGGGGTAACAAACTGAAACTGAGGGAAACGCATTAAATATAAGAGGAGAACAACGACACAACATTAAAATGTAACACACACAAAAACGGACTAAGCATTAGACAAAATTCTATGAGAATAACAAGTATAACAAATATTACATCAAAACCAAATACATGAAATAAGTCTGTTTAAAGGTTTTGTTAACTTTCGGGATGAATGCCAAAATGTTTTGCTTTGTAAAAAATATAACCAATAAAGATTGGATGTGACATACCTGAAAATATAAGTTGTCTGCATGTTGATTTATACTAATGAACGATGTCCTTGTACCGATGATAACATCCTGGTGTAATATTTTTCAGTACATTTATGAAGCAGATTTATCTGAATAGAAATGTTTGATTTCCTAATGATGTTTTCTGAATCGTACATTCGATGGTTACTAGACCTTGCCAGTAACGAAATTCTTTTATCTCTTTATTGGTTAATGATAAGGAAATAAAGACTATAAATTGATAGAACTTGAGGAAATGCTTTTTTTTTTATTTTAGCGTCATTGATGTGTCTGTCTGGCGATCAAAATTATAAGCCTGGTATCGTTGATGGCGTAATGTTTGTAGTCCTTATCAAGCTTAGATATTAACAAAAGACTCGTTATGTGATATTTGTGTGCTTAGTATCAGTTTCTATAATAACTTTAACTAGAGAGACAGAGAACAAATATTTAGCAAACCAAAATATGAAATAATTGTTATCATACAAATTACGGAGATGCCAAAACCAACTAATGTCTCTGTTGTCGAGTGTTTGTTTCTTTCACATATTCCCCGTTACTATTCTCAATTTTAATGGAACTTTTGACTGACTTAATATACCCTTTCGAATGAGAAAACCTTTAACAGTTGATGTAAAAGTCAAAGTAAACTATAACATTCTTTTATAAATTGCACTGTGTGCAGTTCTGAGCAAAACAAACCCCACCATTTTACATACTGTTATGATACTGAAAATTAAATATTTCTGCATTTAACTTATGTATGTTTTTTTTTTTACTTTTTCATTTTTCATTTTTGTTATTATTTATTTGTCTTATTTCCCACTGAAAATTTTACCCCTTTTAATGATGACATGTTGCATTCTGACACTGCATACATATTCATTAAATCATGCTTTGCGCACCATTTAGTTAACCTAAAATATTTTCTCCTAGAAGATGAATAGAATAGTTTTTATCCATGCCTTGAAATTATCTTAAAATTGAGAATGGAAATGGGGAATGTGTCAAAGAGACAACAAATAAAAAAACAACAGCAGAAGGTCACCAACAGGTCTTTAATGTAGCGAGAAATTCCCGCACCCGGAGGCGTCCTTTAGTATCTTTCTTCTTAATATCAAAATAAATATGTGATTATATTGATCATAAAATACCATATAAACTTCTGCTTTAATTGCAGAATATATCGTTATGTATTGGAATAGTTTTCGAATCTCCCAATTGCGTATTTAAGACAGAAGAAAGTTTGAGCTTTAAAAGACTACATTATTATTGGCTTTCAAAACATGAAATGTTTCCTCAATAATTAAATGAATACAAAGTACAATCTTACTTAAAACACTGCAAAAATAATTCTGATTGGTAAATTGGTATTGTCATTACATGCGTTAAATTGACCCGTGGTATGAAAAACATCAAATTTCCTCACAAAATGTTATTACACACTTTAGCTTTGGATTTCAAATATTTTGGCCACGAGCATCACTGAAGAGTAATGTATTGTCGAAATGCGCTTCTGCTGCAGGAAAATTGGTACCGTTAATGTTATTAACTCAAATTGTGGTGTTTAAGGTTATAACACACTGTTGACTGCTGGGCCCCTATTTTCGACATTTTTACCTATTGTGTCGGCTGTTTTGTTCACACTTCATTGTCAATGTAATGGAATTTTATGCGACTGTGTTACACATGAGAGGCGTAGCTAGCTATATAACAAGGTTTAATCCACCATTTTCTACATAAGAAAATGCCTACACCAAGTCAGGATTGTGACAGTTGTTATCCATTCGTTTGATGTGTTTAAACGTTTGATTTACCGGACATTCTGTTATGAATATTTATCGGAGTTCGGTATTTTTTGAAAATTAACTTTTCAGTATATATTTTTTTAATAGATTTATATTTACAGTAATTTTAATCTTATGGTACTGTTGGCTTGTTTTGTCTATTTAAACACTATCTAAATATGCAACTGTAAAACGAAAACTGGATTTGCTGTTTGCTTATAAATAAAATCTTGAGATGCGATTTTTACATATATACTATCGAAACCATAGACTATAACGTTTTTCCTCTTTTTCAGATATTTTAAAAAAGATGACAAATAACGAAACGAACACTCCAGTGCTATTACTGTCTCCTCTGATTCTGACATCACTCGGTGTATACTTAACAATTGCTATAGTGATTGGTACTCTCGCAAATGGATCCGCTCTTTATGTCTTCCTCACCAACAAACCGCTTCGTTCGCCTACCAACATGTTTATTATAAGTATGTTAATATGCGACTTCCTCATGTGTACAGTAGGAGCACCATTACCTGCAGCCTCAAATTTTGCACATAGATGGCTATGGGGATGGTCTGGATGTGTGTTCCATGGATTTACTGTATATATACTAGGCTTGAGTAATTTGTATATATTAACTGCCATTTCTGTAGACAGATACATTATAATAGCAAAGCCTCTTCAAGCTTCCAAAATAAACCACAGAGTTGTTAGTATTTCAGTATTTTTATGTTACTTTTTTGGTTTTGTCTGGAGCTTTCTGCCTCTTGTTGGATGGAGTGAATACGTATTCGAAGGTGCAGGAACAGCCTGTGGTATATCATATGATTATAAAAGTGCTTCAGCGTTTAGCTAAAACATAGCTATATTTATAAACTGTTACTGGATACCAATCTTCATTATGATTTATTGTTATTATTATGTCTTCATGACGGTGAGTGACTTCGTGAGTAGTTTCATGTTGTTCATAGCATGTAGTATATAGCATGATAAGGGACTCTCCTAGGAGTTCTGTTTTCCTTATATTTTATTTGTTATTTCTTTATTTTTTAAAGGTCATAACACAGGATCACATAAATATTCACGTTAAAATCATATAGTTTAATTACCGTATAACGGGTAAATTTCGCGGGTGTTAAATTTCGCGATTTTTATTGAATAAGGTATAAGAAATATTTTGGCGTTTATAATTTTGGCGGATTCAAAATTTTTTATCAATACCTTTGCATGTTCACATTTAATTAGATGGAATTTATTTTGGCGATTTTGTTCTATCCGCGAAAATAAGCGAAAATTTACACCCAGCGAAAATAACCCTCTATACGGTATATTTTATCCCACTTGTTTGACTGTCATGTGATGTATTTTTTAATGTTTGTTTGTTCATATCCAAATATATAGTTATCAAAGGTATAATTAAGTACGACAGACGCGCGTTACGTCTACAAAAGACTCATCAGTGACGCTCACATCAAAATATTTGTATAGCCAAACTATTACAAAGTTGAAGAGCATTTAAGATCCAAAATTCCAAAAAGTGGTGCCAAATACGGCTAAGGGAATCTATGACTGGGATAAGAAAATCCTTTTTTTTTTGGAAAAATTCAAAGTTTTGTAAACAGAAATGACCACATTACTGATATTCATGTCAATACCGAAGTGTTGACTACT
This sequence comes from Mytilus trossulus, assembly GCF_036588685.1. Taxonomy (NCBI): domain Eukaryota; kingdom Metazoa; phylum Mollusca; class Bivalvia; order Mytilida; family Mytilidae; genus Mytilus; species Mytilus trossulus. Next base: position 75,374,117 of record NC_086379.1, read on the forward strand.
GTCAGTTTACTATAACATCTCATACTTTTTGCATGACATTTTAATGATCATATAGGATTGTCTACTATTCTAAAGGTTGAAAGATACTGAAAGTAATTACAAAACTTAATGTTTGATGGATATTTGATTGCTTCACGCAGCATCAACGTAAAAGGCTATATCGGTTCTTTATTTTTGAGCATAATTCATAAATCAAATTTAAAGGGATTCTCACATCAAGTAGGAAAAGTAGTAATTATTAAAATTAATAGCATTTACCAGTCTTCGTTAGGTGTGTTGTATATGGTCGTTGTTATTGGACAGTAACTGTATTTAAATCGGTAGATTAATTTAGAATTATAGGTTGTGCAATATTTCTATAACTGTGCTAACATTTTATTTTCAAGACAAGATTTGCTTCTGTAGTTTCTGAACAGAAATTTTAATATTTTTACTTTCTGCATTTTTCTAATTTTATAAAACCAGATTTTCCTGTGAAAAACCTAGTTCTTTTAAAGTTTGATTGAAAGTATTAAATTTCTTCAAAGTTAGTGATATGATTTTCAGTTTTAGTTCTTAGTTAGGAATGTTCTACATTTGATTTCCCCTTAGTGTCAAAACATTTAATTTTCCCTTGTCTTCATATTGATCTAAAGTTCCATACCAATTCTTTTTTTTTAATTTCATAATCTAAAATATCGATAAAATCGACTTATAGCTGCTAATCTTTTACGTCATTTGGTCTGTGGTAAAATGTTATCTCCTAGGTAATCATACCACATTTTCTTATATTTATACTAAGAATCTGTAGAAAATGGCTACTTTTGAGGGACAAGTCATAGACAAATTATGTACTTTCTATATGAATATACAGGAGTTGATGAATCCAACATTATGAAGGTTTTGTGTCAGTCTTGATAAGTATTGACTTCTTATCTGGAAGCTGTTAGTATAACATTAAGCTGAAAAGTCATGAACATGTTTTAAAGAATTTACTAAAATGTAATCTGAATATTTTTATCGAGTCCTTCTTTGTTGTATGCATATGTGTGCGATGTATTTTATATAAATATGCAGGTTTTATTTAAGTAATGTCTTTCTCGATCTTTTGGGCCATAAAATATTTACAATATCATTATTGATATCAAAGTAAGAGAAGCAAATGTACTGTTGCATGGCAAGAGCTTATCGTGAAAGATAAATACATGTAATTTTGTCATATAAGCAATAGGTATTAGTATCAATTCGAGATAAATATGAGACTTTGACAGTCATTAGAAGGAAATGGTATGTGTTAAACGTCATTTAATTGGTCAATATCTTCATCGATAGAATTAATCATTTGAATTAATAACCTGTGAATTGATTGATGTAATGAGTATCTAGTTATCTCTAAGAGAAAAATAACCTCATCAAAAACTCAAAACTTTTTTCTTTCAAAAACTATGAACAAATAAAAATGACTTTATAAGAATTCCAAATAATGCTTTCTAAAATTATATTTAATAAGATTATGAAATGAGAAGAAGGGATTGGCAGGTAAAATATCTATTAGCACTACATTGTTTAAACCAGATGATCCTAATATCCGACAAAAAAATCAAATATAAGAGGAGCGAACATCCTTGAATCTTCGTAAGGAGTTAAGGTTCCACTAAAGTCAAAATATAGGACACTTCATAAATATCTAAACTTTGCCTGTATTTTTCAACCTATAATGAATAAAGTCATAAACTATGAGAACATATGTTCATTTAAACATACTTTTAATATACACATTGTGTAAATTGTAAATAAACTTGAAATTGTTATGTTGTGGCCAAACCGGTTCTTGGGGTGAACACTAAATTTTCAAAAAAATCTGCAGGCCTGCAAGACGACTTAATTTGCTTAAAATTGGTATGGACGAATACTGTTACATGTAATGCAGGGCAAGCGCATGCTGATTTGTCACATACATATGTTTTAATGGCATAATTGTGCCATTTCTGTATTGTACCTTCGATATTCGTTCACTTAGATACATGAAATTAACTGAAACTCGAAAATCAATACATTTTATAAAAAATCAACATGCGCTTGCCCTGCATTATATGTAATAGTATTCGTCCATACCAATTTTAAGCAAGTTAAGTTGTCTTGCAGGCCTGCAGATTGTTTTGAAAATTTATTGTTCACCCAAAGAACCGGTTTGGCCACAACATAAAAATTTCAAGTTTATTTTCAATTTATACAGTGTGTATATGTAAAGTATGTTTAAATGAACATATGTTCTCATAGTTTATGACTTTATTCCTTATAGTTTGAAAAATACAGACAAAGTTTAGATGTTTATGAAGTGTCCTATATTTTGACTTTAGTGGAACCTTAAGCGTTGGCTTGTTTAATGGACAAATCGAGTGAACTCCAACTTTACTATTTGAGTGTTATTTATAGTTGTGCCGATTTAAGAAAGGTTACACAAAAAAAATCCTTAAAGAAATGCTCAGATAAATTCTTAAGTAATTACTTTACTGCATCTTCGCTGGCTAAGGGTTACGATCCACTTGAAGAGAGCGGGAGTGGATCGTAACCCTTGGCTAGCGAAGATGACTTTACTGTAAAAAAACGCTTTTTAATCAAATATTTACCTTCAAGTTTTCAAAAGAAAACTATTCAAAGAAAACTTTTAATTCAATTTTGTGTAATGCATGTGTAGAGATAAATAGTGTTCGTTTGAAGTTTTATGTTAAAGTTAGCTTAAGTGTGATAACGAGAGAGCATAGACGTGACACATTGTTAGCAATGTCGTTATGTCTAGTTACTAAGTCGTGATAACGAGTAAAAAAAGTTTAAATAAAACAATATCATGATATTAATCGTCTTTTGTAAATATCTATATAGACTGTTGGTTTTTCCATTTGAATGGTTTTACACTAGTAATTAGGGGGCCCTTGATAGCTTGTTGTTCAGTGTGAGCCAAGGCTCCGTGTTGAAGGCCGTACATTGACCTATAATGGTTTACTTTTATCAATTGTAATTTGGATGGAGATTTCTCCATTGGCACTCACACCACATCTTTCTATATCTATAAATATAATGTCTTTTTATGAAGTCAGATTTCAATGTTTTTATTTGTTTTAGATTCGGTCCATGGCAAGAAATACTGCATTTGATAGAAAAAGTAGAATAGCCAAAAGGAACTTAAGAATTGAAAAGAAAATGGCCAAAACTATTGCTTTAATGATTGGTGAGTTTGTATTTAATCAAAATAAATTTGAAATGTTATGGTCGTCATAAAATTGGAAGAAAATGATTATGTAAGTGTTATTTCGAAATAAATGTTCCTGCATGACAATATATCCATTACATGGACTGTACAGACCAACCATCAGAGAAAAAATGTAAGCAAATGTAATGGAAAGAGAGCTATGTATTAATTATTTTAAAATTAAAGATTTTTTTTATACTTAAGGTGGTATGGGAGTCTAAAATAAAAATGCTAGAATTTGTTCATACTTTGCCAAAACGTAGTATCTATTGATATATGTTCAAAAATATAATAAAAATGATACGTCACCGCGCATTTTTTCAAGCTACAGGTTGTGACAAAATGACAAAGTTTGTATGGATTAATCAGGAAAAATCACCATTTGGAGATTAGACACTTAACAAAATGACAGAATTGTAAAAAAAATTAGGTAAATACATCTTTCAGACAATGCTTTGGGAATATCAACAGAAAAGATACGGTCACCGTACGTTTCTTCCGGCTAAAATACAAAATAGGAAAATTCCATGTAGAATCCTTTAGAAAATGCACTGTTTTAGAGTTTTCTCCCCTTAAAATGCCAATTTAAAAACATTTAAAAACAACAAAAAATAATCAACACTTGTACAATGTGTAAAAAATTATCAATTCTTGTACAAAAATTAATATTTATAAGTTTCATTCTTATAAATTGGTTCTTTTAAATGAAAATGCACATTAAATATATATATTCCTGTATAAGATTTTGGTTACTTGATATAAAATGTGGACCTTAGGTTCTCCGTTTTTTTCAATCCAAGATGGCGGAAGACACCCATACCACCTTTATAGGACACTTATAAAAAAAAAACACGAAAGAATAAAAGTATAAGTAAAGACAGACGTATTTGAAAAATTGAAATAAAGATGAAAATAAAAAATGCAGTAAAATGTATAAAAGAATCAAAATAAAACAGAAGAGATACTTCTGACCAAAATAAAAAAAAAAACCAACCGATACTGATACAAATGTAGTAACTAGCTGCAATAATAGTTTAATCGCTTTTCAATATTCATCATTCGACTAAGCATAAAAAGCAAACCAAAGCGAGTGAAACACATCAACTATAGGAAGAAAACAACGAAACAAAAGAAACACTTAAAACTGCAACAAAAACAAACACCACATACATAGGAATGGACTATTTGACAACAATTGCTATATTTATGACTTGGTAGAGGCCATTTTAAGAGAAAAAAACATAGTTGGTTGAGACCTTCCGTTTATATGGAAATGTAAACAAAATCCTCACATTTTACGTGCAATGCTTATTAACTAGAACGCTATTTGATAGGAACATAAAAACATATGGTAAATCGATAAAAAAAAAGTTACAGAAAAAAAGGGAAATTGTTCATATACGAAATATAAACGGTAGTGTAAAATTATAATAGTAAACATATGCTTATAATTTTGTATGTATGAGATAAAACTCATGAACGATACTGAGCTTTTAAAAACTCTTCGACGTTAATTTGATCTTTCAATTTAACTTATTAAAATCTAAATCATTTTAAATTGAAAGCACCCACGCATTTCAATCTCTTCTTCCGCACATTTAGGTAAGGATTATACAGTGCAAACACAATAAAAGATAGGACAGTGAGGATATTAAGACAGGATTTTACTTCCGCTCATTGAAAAACTTGATCTCGAGTTAGCGCGGTCGATATTTAAGAAGTTTTTGACAAATCATGGTGCCAATTTTACGTGACGGCGACTATAGAAAAGTGCGTTGAACGCATTAAATAAATTAAGCGGTATATCCATGAGCATAGTATCTTTCATGAGTTTTATGTAGTCTATGTTTGCGTTAAGATGTATCATTATTGTTTCGAATAGAATCAACCTTGTAAATTAGATCATGAATATTAATTGATTACCATTTAAGGTGTCTTTATGTTTGCATGGACGCCATATGCAGTCACTGCGTTCTGGGTTGCATTTGGTTTTGGTGAATTGCCAGTTATTGTTTCAACCTCGGCAGCCATGTTTGCGAAATCAGCATCTGTATGGAATCCTCTTATTTATGTGTATACAAACAAACAATTTCGCAAAGCATTTTACGAGAAAATTCCCTGTTCTGGTTTTCGTTCCAAACTTATTAAGAAGGAGGAGAAAGAAGCGGAATCAGAAGAGTCTGATATAGATGATAAATCAAAGACAACAGGACAAAAAGTTACTCATCTTAAGGTACAAAATACGCGACGTGGCGTGACGCCCATTAACGATGACGATGACGCTGGTGAAATTACAATTTGTGAAGACATTGTAGCTGATGCAATTACACTTGATGACGATGGCAAAAAAGAAGAAATTGAAATAAAAGATTTAGGTGGATTACGTCAAGCTTAGAGGTAGTATTACCTTGTGTTGAAAGCAAAACATTTTAGAAAAAACTTTCTTTTAGAAAAAAGAGATTCGGTAAAAAGAACTTCTGACGTCTGATTTTAACATCGTGTGCTAACATAATGATGTGATAACAAATAGAAATCAATATGTTTAAGTTTATAAACTGAATTTTAACCATTTTCTATGGACTAGTTTAAAACTAAGAAGAAGCTTCAGATGAGAAGGAGCACTTATTTGCCCTTTTCATACAATTATGGATCATAGCTTAGCAAAAACAATTATCAGTCCTTCAACACATTCTTTATGGCGTTCATTATCACTGAACTAGTATATATTTGTTCAGGGGCAAGCTGAAGGTCACCTCCGGGTGCGGGAATTTCTCGTCACATTGAAGACCTATGGTGACCTTCCCCTGTCGTTTTTTCTATGGTCGGGTTGTTGTCTCTTTGATACATTCCCCATTTCCATTCTCAATTTTATTTTTATTCTTTGTCATATTCAAGTGATTAAGATAAGTATTTGAGATACAAATATCAATTTATTTGAATTCTGTCTTGAAATACTGCTCTAGTGGTTTGCTCAAATATATGTTTTAACAGCATGTTGATACAAGTCAATTGTAGGTTTCTGGTAAAATGATAGTAAAAAATGATGTTTAGTGTAAAATTTTGATATTTTCTAAAGGAAGTACACATCTTATCTCACAAGTCCTACTTAAAAAATACACGAATCTCTAAAGAACTTTCGGAAAGTTTTAAATACGTACAGGCATAATGCACCTCATATTCATGTTTAAATATAAATCTATGTTTGGGGTTCATTTTGCAAACTTTTATTTCTTAGCTCTTCATTTGCAGCTACCAGGGATCTCAGACATTACATATATATTATTTGGGATTAATATTATACACAGGGTGGGAATCAGGTTCGGGATAAAGATAATCTTAAGAACCAACATAATAAATATATTCAAAATGTGTTAATTTCGGTCATACCAAAACTTGATTATGTTAAAATGATGAATCTGAAAAACATAAAACTTTGATATCTAGCTCAATAAATGAAGTCTATTTTTAAATCCAATTGTTGCATTTTGAAAAGACCGCAAATGTCAGGAAGGCATGATTAAAACGCATTTAGAATACAAGAAAATTTACACATCAATATAAGGTGATCAATTATAGACTGAGAACCTGTACTTATTAATGTATGCTTGTTTATCATATCAAACATTGCAGTTGTACCGACGACGGCTTGTAAAGGCTTGATCATAATTATAATATTGTGCCTCATACTTTGAAATAAACTGTGCTAATTAATTGTTGTAGAAGACTTTATTTAAAATCATCGATCATCCCATTTCAATTATAACCAGTTATGAACGTATCAGCTATAAATACTATGAGTTAGATGTTGGTGGACATACGAGGTATATGACGGATCTATATAATGTTTGAATTAGCAACACATAACACGACAATGCATTACACACTTTTGAATTTATAAAGGTTATCAAATAGACAACAAATAATTAATTACAAGCAATCAACCCGCAATCCATAATTCATTCCACACGTCCTACATAATGATAAATTTAGAAAATTCCATAGAAAACAAACAAGATCATACTACTACTGTTGGTGGATATTTAATCAGTTTAACAAAGTTTTCTAAGCTGTTGGTGAAGAAGTTCTTAAAAATATAGGGTTAAATTTTTCTGAAGAAAAGATCTAGGTAGACTAGATATCAAAGTGATATTTCAAAGTAATAATTCGAAAATAAATTGAAATTGCTATGGCAAAAACAAACGAAAAAGAGACAACCAAAAGTTAATAAAACACTACAAAGTAAATTATACGAGGTACAACACGACCCCCATTGAAACCAGAGATAATCTCATGTACTTCAAACTTCCCCATGTGACACCTGTCATGTTGATTATATACGTACAACCCTAGTGATAAGCATGAATCGGTAGGTCATATTTGAGAAGTGGAGATGTCATTCTAGTCACGATAATTTGAGCATATTCATGTTAATCTGAGATACAAATATTCCATAACGTTCACCAGACTCGTGTTAGCTTCCCGCTATTTTGAGTTCAATGGGATACATCTGTTCACTATCATCAATATACAAGAATGTTATATTAAAGAGTAAGACTACTTTGTGGATTTCTATATTTTGTTAAACCCCGCACCCCCACACACTCCCTGTAATGACTTATATTGTCAGTGAAGGAACCAAGAATCTTGGTAGTGCCATTTTCAGAAAATTTTGTTTGAATCAGTGTGATAGTCATAAAAGGCACAAGGATTATAAGTCAGTATGCCAGACGCGCGTTTCGTCTACATGATACTCATCAGTGACGCTCATATCAAAATATTTATAAAGCCAAACAAGTACAAAGTTGAAGAGCATTGAGGATCCAAAATTTCAAAATGTTGTGCCTAATACGGCTAAGATAATTTATGCCTGGGATAAGAAAATCCATAGTGTTTCGAAAAAATCAAAGTTTTGTAAACAGGAATTTTATATAAATGACCACATTATTGATATACAAGGTACGATTTATTCCTCCTTAAAACGTTATACTTATATCTACATAAGCTATTCGTGTTCATGAAGCAATGAAGGACAAATTATTCAATGTTTTTTAGTTTGAAATAGGGAATACATGTTATAAGAGTAGAAAAGTAATATGTACTCGTCCAGATCCTTGGAATTTGTAAGTATCCACATCTGATTCATGCCGCTCCTAGAGTTGGTATGTACTAATTTTTTGGATTCGAGCGTCGCTGATGAGTCTTTTGTAGACAAAACGCGCGTCTGGCGTATATAATTTAGTCCTGGTATCTATGATGAGTTTATTTGAAGCCCGGCTTAGATTGTTGATAAAATTGATTTTGACAAATTACAAATAGGTTTCGTAGATCACTTTGAAAACCAAGCAATAAAACATTTTTATGTAAGGACATTTATGTTATGTAGATATTCAGTATAGGGTAGAAAGTTTCATCTTTGGTTGAAATTCCAAAAGAACATTCCCATGGTTATTTAGTATTTATTTCTGGTAAAAGCCGTGAGAATATATGTTGAGTTTTCAAATGAATTGTCGATACCTTATTCCTTTATTTTTATTTTTAAGTTTCTGTAATTTGAATAACACATAAACAAAATGTTATTTTGGAATTTATCTGCGAAGACAACATATTTCTCATAGATGTTGGATTGGTGCAATATTTATGTCTTTAAAGATCGATGTAGCATGTGAATCAAATTGGAACGATTATTAAAACATTTTAACAATAACAAGGCTAAAAGCATAACGTAAAAGATAATAGGTATAAGGACATGTTTTAATATTCACGTTCACTCACATATCAAAACGTGCGGAAAAAAGTCTTTAATACCCACCACAACACCGGGAACATTTGATCCGGAGATATATATCAACCAAATGTATACATATTTGAAAACTAAATAATTTATATCAAATTATTCTGTGTACTAATTTGAATGGAATACAATAATGTACAGCGAATAAACCAAAGAATTTACTAATGTTCGAAAGAACATACTAAGGCGAATTCTAAATAATGTATCGAAGGAAATACAACACCGTCATCACAGGAAATTAGCAAAAAGGAAAAGCACAAACAGTAAACAAAGGAATATACCAACACAATGATGCATCAAGCAACACATAATGACCTCGATGAGAAGACATTTAACTCTGCAATCATGAACAGTTGTTATCTTTTATTAGAAAGCTAGAACTTATTGTGGTATATAAATTGATTTGTATGAATTTTTTGTTTGTTTCTGCTTTTTAATGTCACCATTGAGTATATTATAAGTCATGTTAACTACTCTATATTTACCTCATGTAACACATATATGTGTCTAAGAGTTGCTTTACATTAAAATCTAGGAATCTTGGGTCGGGTTGAGAGTCTGCTTAAGTATTTTTTTTGTAATTTCCAAGCTTAAATAGGAATGTTAATGCTACATATCTTCAGTTAACTTTTTTTGAGGCAATATTTCAAACAAAAATATGCTTTGATTTATACAACTTGTTTTGGGATATTCGAATGTTAACGAATGTTATACTATGAGCCGTCTGTGACTTGCAGTAAAATGAAAGTATTTCTTTCTCGCTTCGTGTTGATGGCCTTATGTGACTTTGAGATAAAGAACATCGATAAAAGCGTTTGTCATTGCTTTTGTGTGTTTTGTTTGTAATTTTGCTTGCAAGGATTCCGTATCATTGATGGATAACCCATATCCTTATGTTAATCTATTAGAAGATTTAAGACAGTCGTTTACATCTCATTTTATATCAAATTATCAGCATAATAAATGTGTCGTTTTACTTGTAAGGTAGAAAAATGTAAGGTCGAGTTAAGTAAAGGCAGCAGTAGTATACCGCTTTTCAAAACTCATAAATCCATGGACAAAAAACTAAATCGGGGTAACAAACTACAACTGAGGGAAACGCATAAAATATAAGAAGTGAACAACGACACAACATTAAGATGTAACACACACAGAAACGGACTAAGCGTTAGACAAAATCGTATGAGAATAACAAATATAACATCAAAACCAAATACATGAATTTGGAATAGATAAGTACCGTGAAACGTCTAATAGTAATGTGAATTCACACTCAAAAATAATGGAAAACAAACGACAAAACGGAAACACAACGTTAAAATGAAACACACACAGAAACGAACTATAATATAACAATAGCTATGTTCCTGACTTGGTACAGGACATTTTTTAAAGAAAAGAATGGTGGGTTGAACCTGGTTTTGTGACATGCCAAACCTCCCTCTTTAATGGCCATGTGAAATATAACATTTCAATGACAACACAACATTACAGGACTACAATATAAATAAATAGGAGAACATAATTGACAAAGAAACACACGAATAATAGCTAACAAAAGGCAACAAGTTTAAAATGTTAATACTCCAGAAGTGCATTTTGTCCATACAAGAATTACTAGTGATGCCCAAATACAAAATTTTAAAAGCCGAAACAAGTACAAAGTTGAACAGCATCGAAGACCCCAAAAGTTCAAAAAATGTGCCAAAAACGGCCAGGGATTTCTGTACCAGACCATCTCTATTATTTAGAATAATTTACACTATTGAAAACAGTAAATTTTATAAAATGACTATACAAAAGATATATGATAAAACTGAAGTATTACCTTATTATAGGAAACAACCGAAATACATAACATAACACGACGATATGCAACACATCCGAATAAGTTTAAACCTCAACGCCAAGTGACGTCATATTTAAAATTGTAAAAAATGACGTCACATTTGAATTTGTAAAACAGATCATCAAAAAATGAAAAATGACGTCACATTTGAATGAATAATATAGAATAAGGATTGATTTAAGATTGAACGAAATACTGATATTACATTTAATGACAATGCACTTTTCAATACTTATTAATAGCAAACTAAGGTAGCAATTAACTATATTTATATAGCTATGTCCGGTTTGTTTGTTTTGAATCTAACTTCATATGTTAAACATCGTACAGATTACGTTGAACAAAATGAAATCTAATAAATGAGGGGGGTGATTAATTTTCATAACACATGAATATAATAGAAAAGACGTGAACACATTTGACAACTCCGATGAGAATTACAAATATAACATCAAACATTTAAACTAAATACATGCATTTGGGATAGATAAGTACCGTAACACGTCTTATAGTAATGCGAATTCACACTCAGCAAAACAGTCACAATCGTGAATAAGTCACGTTTGGTAATTAAAAGATAAGACGACGTAATGACAAACCACAATTTACCGTGTGGTAAAAATGTCCCTAGCTAGTTTGGTCAAAGACACATTGTATGGATCCACCAATTCGTGATGGTGTCCATAAAATTTACGGAGTGTCAATTTTAATCTGTCCTCCTCATAACTTTGTTGGAGCAGTTTCTGCGTAAGGAGCACACTCCTGTATATGAAGTACGCATAGTGTGAACAAGCACGAGAATAGCGTTTCAATTGTGAGTTGTAAACACCATACGAAGGGACGAAGGGTATGTTACTGCTGAGAAATGGGAAATTGATAATTGGGAAGTTGAAGTCGTCCCGTTTATCATAGATTTTCTTGTGAAGTCGTCCATCTGCGTCAATATTGAGGAAAAGATCAAGGTATGAAGCAGTTCTTCTGTAGCAGTAGTATCCTTAATTTTAAGTTCACTGGGATATATGAGATGTAAGTATTGGCTGAAATATGTGTAATTCAATGATAGAACATCAGTAATATATCGGAAAGTAAAACTAAAGAATTTCGCAAGGTGCTTTTTCTTTTTGTCTTTTAAAAGGTTCTGAATGAATTCTTCTTCATACGAGTACAAAAACAAATCGACCAGCAGGGGTGCACAATTAGTACCCATTGGAATACCGACTGTCTACTGAAATATAAATCCTCTAAACTCAACAAATATATTGCCGATCAAAAATTCCAGCATTTTGATAATATTATCTTCAGTATATTTTCTGGAAGATTCATTGTGATTCTTCACAAAATATGAACTATTGTAACCCAAAACAAGAAATTTGTATCTACGATTCCAATTTTTTTTTTGAAAAAGCTCTGTTTTATGAGATGGAGAAGTCGATCTTTCAACTGAGTATGGTGAATAGTAGTATTAGCGTAAAAAAAATCTAAAGTTTTTCTGTAGCTGCAAAATTGTAAAGATTGTGATCGAAGATTAAGCATTAGATCTTTCGAATTTTTTAGAATCCATTTCTGGTTGACACCACTGGTAGAATATATCTCCTCACAATATTTTTGAAACCCATCATTAACTGTAGGAAGAAGAGTAGTCAGTACTTTAGAAAGATGTTTAGTCGAACATTTTGAATGACCCAGCTATGTATCGTTCTTTATATGGAGTTTTGTATAATTTAGGTATCCAGTAGAATAAAGGTAAGTTTTCTTCGTTTTCTTTGATTTTGATACCAAAACAAAGAAGGACAGATTTATGATTTTGTAAAATTTCGTCCTTGTTAAATGATGTTAAAGAATTGTAATATCAAATATATTTATGCATGCTACATACAATATGTTATAACTTACTGTTGATATTACGTTTTGTGTGTAATTAAATATTTTGTTACTTCTACTCTAGTTTGCAGTATTCTGCGGCTGCGTTCAATTAACTAATTAACTATTGAACACCATAGAATATCAAAAATGCCAAAAAATCATTTACTCTTATGTCATATGTTATATAAACGATCCACATCTGTTTAACCTATGATTGACCGACACATTACTCACTAGAAATTAGCATGTCTAATACCACCCACTTGTATGAAAGCTAAATCAGATAAAAAAAACAAGGGACTTTTATTTACATAGTTCCGTTACGTGTATTTATTTTTCATGATTCTTAGTATTATACATCCTCCAAATCAGAGTACAAATCATCGTATTTGCGCAATTCTAAAACATCAAATAGATGGGATTGAATCGTACGAAACCTTTTGTCAAAGATCGTTATCTATATCTCCATTGACAGACGAAATTGCGATTTATATCACAAGATCCTGATAATACATTTTGATAAAACCAGCAGAAAAAAGACAGTGATGTTGTCGTCAGGAATGGGCCAACTACATGTGTGGAATTTTGTATAATGTTTGCACTAATTTGCCTTTTTCTTAACCAACTTTTGCACTAATTCAACTGTCATTTTACCAATTTTGTATAACGTTTGCATTAATCTGTATGATTTAACATATTTCGTGCTCTTGATTAATGATAACCGTAACCTGAACTTAACGAACGTTTTAGTAAAAAAATAAATATCTTGATAGATATGTAACAAGAAAATCTTAATCTTTATTTGTTTATACAAGGAAAAGCATTAAAATCAATACATGAATGTAAACATAAAGTCTTGAATAAATACATGGAAAAGAACAGTCCAAGTACAGTTATATGTTCTTGACAGGAATAATCTGTAAACCTGTCCTTCACAGTTACTTTTCATAGACAAAACGAAAACGTCGTTATCGTGAATTCTTTATTTTCATTTCTGTTTGTTGTTGGCTGATGCTTCAAATTGGTGTTTGTCCATCTTTATTTCTTAAAAAACATGGAAGCTAGATTAAAAGCTACAGCACATATGATTTCTACGAAAAGTGTCTGTACAAAGTAAGAAATGTGACAATTGATCTTAAATAGTTTCGTTTGTTGATAAGGTTTAATTTTTTTTTCATTTCTATTACCTCCTTTTCTTCTATTTTACATTTGAGTCCGGTATTTTTGCCCTACTGTTTAATTTTAGGTAGCGATACACAGTTATAAGTTCAGTTTCGCATTATGGCCAAGGTGATTTTTTTGAATATAAAAGATGTTGTAAAATTGTTTTTTTTAAATAGTTGAAGAATAATACACCTTCTAAGTAGGTTGATATGAACATTTAGATTGTTTTAGTTATCAAAAGTACCAGGACTATAATTTAGTACGCCAGATTCGCGTTTCGTCTACATAAGACTCATCAGTGACGCTCATATCAAAATATTTATAAAGCCAAAGAAGTACAAAGTTAAAGAGCATTGAGGATCCAAAATTCCAAAAAAATGTGCCAAATAAGGCTAGGTAATCTATGCCTGGGATAAGAAAATCCTTAGTTCTTTGTAAAATTCAATGTTTTGTAAACAGGGAATTTATAAAAAAAAAATGACCACATTATTGATATTCATGTCGACACCAAAGTGTTGACTTCTCTGCTGGTGATACCCTCGGGGACGAAACATCCACCAGCAGTGGCAGCAACCCCAGTGGATTAAATAGTTCCAGGATTATAATTTAGTAAGCCAGACGCGCGTGACGTCTACATCAGACAAATCTGTAACGCTTATATCAAAATATTTATAAAGCCAAACAAGTACAAAGTTGAAGAGCATTGAGGATACAAAATTCCAAAAAGTTGTGCCAAATACGGCTAAGGTAATCTATGCTTGGGATAAGAAAATCCTTAGTTTTTGACAAATTCAAAGTTTTGTAAACAGGAAATTTATAAAAAAAAAATGACCACATTATTGATATTCATGTCAACACCAAAGTGTTGACTACTGGGCTGGTGATACCCTCGGGGACGAAACATCCACCAGCAGTGGCAGCAACCCCAGTGTTTTAAATAGTTATCAAAAGTACCAGGATTATGATTTAGTACGCCAGACGCGCGTTTCGTCTACATTTATAAGGCTCATCAGTGACGCTCATATCAAAATATTTATAAAGCCAAACAGGTAAAAATTTTAAGAGCAATGAGGATCCAGAAATCCAAAAAGATGTGCTAAATACGGCTAAGGTTATCTATGCCTGGGATAAGAAAATCCTTAGTAGTTTTTTTTGTAAAATTCAAAGTTTTGTAAACAGGAAATTTATATAAAAAAAAAATGACCACATTATTGATATTCATGTCAACACCGAAGTGTTGACTTCTAGGCTGGTATTACTCTCGGGGACGAAACGTTCACCAGCAGTGGCATCGACCCAGTGGTTTAAATAGTTATCAAAAGTACAAGGATTATAATAGCACTCTAATTGATCGACATTTCCATTTGAACAAAATTATGTTGGCTTTTTTCACATGTTTATCCCCGTTTTTGCAATATTTTGTATCAAATAAGGCAGATTGTTGCCATGGTTACACCAAACAGAGATTATATTTCACCATTATAACTATTGGAAATCAAATCTATAACAAATGCATAACACAAATATTAAGCCTTATTTGTTTGAAAGGAAGGGAAAGAGGGTGTTAAATTATGGGTGTCAATTTTAAGTTTTTTTCCTAACTGTGTATTGCTACCTTATATTTGAGTTGTAGGTAACCTCGATGGCTGTGACAATGCTTACGATAGCTTGCAATTTTCCCCAAAAAATTAAAGGAAATCTATAATTTGCTTCCTTTAAATTTATCCTTCTCAAGACCTTGAAATAGTTTTAATCATCGCAAAATGTCTTTTTTATACAACCTGATGACCTTTAATAACCTCAACTAAAATTAAATCTTTAAACAAAAAAAGCTGTAGTAATAGAATAGAATAATCTTTTGATGTAAATATGAAGTGTTAACAACAAACGCCAAGATACATAGAAACAAGGTATTAAATAACATCTGCCATACTCCTGACTTGGTACTGGACATTTTAGGAAGAAATTGTTGGTTGAACCTGGTTAAATGGGTAGCAAAACCTCCCGCTTGATATGACAATGCTAAAAATATCCATAAGATGACATTACTTCGTGAAAGAAATACAATACAAAAACACACAAGAACAGACATCACAAAGAAACGCATTAACAAATAATATAATCTAGAGGACGTAAATATGATCACATGGGATGGAAGTTCTAATCTGGAATTACCTGCACCCTTCTCGTCTCGTTTGGAATTCATGTGCTCCCTTAAGTTTTAGTTTGTTATCTTGATTTGTCCCTTATTAATTGATAAATAAACTCATCATCAACGAGATTTGAACATTGAAAAACTGCTCTTGAGTTTATTAAATACAGGAGATGTGTAATTGTAAATAAATAAACTATTCACCTGCAGAGACCTACGGTGAGGATGTAAACAACAATAATTGACCTTCAAGTAAATGATAAAGTTATTTACAGATATAAGCCTACATGGCTTCTTAGTAATTGAAATATGTGTTCTACATAACTGCTTTAGATTGAAAGAGCACTGTAACGGACACTGTGAAGAAGTAAAATTTTATTAAAAGTGTAAGTTATTTATTAAAAGTTAAAAATGAAAATAACATTAATAAATTATAGGGGTGCAAGTCTGTTTTTTGTGGATTAACCACATTTCAGAAAACAAAATCATGAACAAAGCTATATGTTGAGTATTGAATATTTTGTCCGACAAAATAAAAATAAAAATATCGCTTTACTAACAACACTACGTGACAGAAATACAACACAAACAAACACAGGAACACTCATCACAGAGAAAAGCAGAAACAAATAATATAATCACGATGACGTAGATGTTATTATATGGAATGAAAGTTACAATCTTGTGTTACCTGCACCACTTCCCGTCCCTTTTGTAGTTCATGTATTTCCTAAAGTTCAGGTATGCTACCTTGATTTTTCTCTTCTTAATCGATTAACAAGATTTGAATATTGAAAAACTATTCTCGCGTTATTAAAGTACAGCCCTTACGGTCATAAAACTTTCGAGCATTATTTTTGTACTCAGACTCGAAAATCAACCAAACGAATTGGGGAATTTCATGTTTCGAGCATGATTTTTGTGCTCCAAGCACTAAGCAAAGTTTTATGCCTTCAAGGCTAAGAGAAGTTGTATGAGTGTAAATGAATAAACTTTTAACCTGTCTCAGGACATGGATGTAAACAAAAACATTTCACCTTGAAGTAAATATTATATTAATTTACAGATATATACCTTTACGGCTTCTTTGTAATTAATAGGTTGAAAGAGCACTGTAACGAACACTGTCAAGAAGTGAACATTTTTTCAATGTGTTAACAATTTAGTAAAAGTTAAAAAATGAAATAAAAATATATAAATTATAGGGGTTCAAGATTTGTTTTTGGGGATTAACCACATTTCAGAAAACAAAAGCATGAACAAAACTATATGTCCACAAATGGATCTGAAATTATCTAAAGTCAAGTTTGTTTATAAACATAAACATGACATAGTCAATGCATTCACTTCCACACACACACATATAATCGGCTGAATGAAGCCACGAAACAGCACTGAATTAACTGTAAGCTAATTTTGTGAACAGTATTGAATTTTGTGCTTTATTTTATTTAACATGATTTAATCACACATAATATTTCTGACTTTTCAGATGGTACTTCTATTTTTATAACCGTTTCAGACTTAATTTCAATTACTAGTTAATGTTTTATTAATTGAATATTATGTCAGACAAAATTCAAAAAAAATATCGCTATACTAACAACACTTTGTGACATAAATACAACACAAACACACACAGGAACACTAAACACAGAGAAACGCAGAAACAAATAATATAATCCCGATGACGTAGATGTTATTATATGGAATAAAAGTTCCAATCTTGTGTTACCTGCACCCCTTCCGGTCCCCTTTGTAGTTCATGTGTTTCCTAAAGTTCAGGTATGCTACCTTGATTTTTCTCTTCTTAATCGATTTACGAGATTTGAACATTGAAAAACTATTCTCGCGTTATTCAAGTACAGGCATTACGGTCATAAAACTTTCAAGCATTATTTTGGTACTCAGACTCGAAAATCAACCAATCAAACTGCTGGATTTCATGTTTCGAGCATGCTTTTTACGCTCCAAGCAATGAGCAAAGTGTAATGTTTTCAAGGCCAAAAGTAGTTGAATGAGTGTAAAAAAATAAACTATTCAGCTGCCTCAGGGCGTGGATGTAAACAATAATATTTCACCTTCAAGTAAATATTATATTAATTGACAGATATATACCTTCACAGCTTCTTTATAATTAATAGGTTGAAAGAGCACTGTAACGAACACTGTGAAAAAGTGAACATTTTTTCAATGTGTTAATATTTATTAAAAGTTTAAAAATTAAAATAACATCAATAAATTATACGTGTTTTAGTCTGTTATTTACCACATATCAGAAAACAAAAGCATGAGCAAAGCTGTACGTCCACAAATAGACCTGAAATTATCTAAAGTCAAGTTTTTTTTTATAATCACAAACATGAAATAGTCGATGCATTCACTACCACACACACATATGTTGTCGGCTGAATAAAGCCATGAAATAGTACTGACTTGACTGTAAGCAAATTTTGTGAACAGTATTGAAATTTGTGCTTTATTTGATTTAACAAGATTTAATCACACATTATTATTCTGACTTTTCGGATTGTACTTATATTTTTATGACCGTTTTAGACTCAAATTAATTTACTAGTTGCTGTTAAAATGATTGCATATTTTGTCCGACAAAATTGAAAAAAAACATATATCGCTTTACTGACAACACTACGTGACAGAAATACAACACAAACAAACACAGGAACACTCATCACAGAGAAAAGCAGAAACAAATAATATAATCACGATGACGTAGATGTTTTTATATGGAATGAAAGTTCCAATCTTGTGTTACCTGCACCCCTCTCCGTCCCTTTTGTAGTTCATGTGTTCCCTAAAGTTCAGGTATGCTACCTTGATTTTTCTCTTCTTAATCGATTGACGAGATTTGAACATTGAAAAAATATTCTCCGTTATTTAAGTACAGGCCTTACGGTCATAAAACTTTCAAGAATTATTTTTGTACTCAGACTCGAAAATCAACCAATCATATTGCTGGATTTCATGTTTCGAGCATGTTTTATGCTCCAAGCGCTGAGCAAAGTTTTATGCCTTCAAGGCCAAAAGTAGTTGTATGAGTGTAAATAAATAAACTATACACCTGCCTCAGAAGATGGATGTAAACAATAATATTTCACCTTTAATTAGTGTTTTATTAATTTTCACCTACCTTATTGACTTCTTAATAATAGGAAAACTGTTATACAAAACTGTTATTCATTGAAAGATCACTGTAACAGACACGATGAAGATTTCACAGTTAGTTTAAAGTGTTTATTAAATGTTTTAAAATGAAAATAACATTAATGAATTATATGGGTCCGACGAGCTTTTCTGGATAAACCAAATATCTGCAAAAAATAGCATTAATAAAGCTATATCTCCACAAATGGACCTAGGATAACAATTTTGTTTGAGTGCGAAGGAACAATATTTAAAACATGTCAAAATTGGTGCATTCACTTCTACACACAAATATATAATGGTCTGAATGAAGCCACAGAACAGTACTGAAATGTCTGTAAGCAAATTGTTTGAACAGTACTGAATTATTGTCTTAAATTTGAATTAACGAAACTCGATAATACTTCTATCTTTATAGTCGTTAAAGTCAAAATAATTGCATATATAGTCTGCAGAATAATAAATAAAGAAAGATAACAAAGTAAATTTCGAGAACACAGATTAGCAATAACAATAACTTGTCAAAATATAAAATATACTATTAAGTTTAAACGAAGATTTTTTTAATAAACAGCACCTTTCGGATCCCATCCAGTTCAAACAGTAAAATGAGTGAACACCAAACTATCAGTAATAATTTATTCATCGAAAACTAAATAAATGCGTTCGTTTATGCTATGGAAGCTTTTACATCACAAATTTACTACAATCCCGCTTACTGCAAGTTAAGTAGCCAACCAGGACATCATCTTTAAGTTGTCAAAAAACGCCACCTTTAGTACATTCTTTAATAAAAATACATAACTAACAAAGGAAATTAAATAACGTGAAGTCAATACAACGTGACAAAACCAAACGCGGAACTATATTAACAAACAGAAAGAAGTAGCTCGTAACTGTTTTTCATTTAAACTTTATGTATTCAATTATAAATGTGCGGTTCATGCTATAAAAAACTATGTATATATTTCTGAAATTGTAACCTCCTTCATGAAACCGATTCACTTTTTGTTTTGTTATTTCCCTTAAATCTTAGCATACGTGGCATAGATGTTATTTTTTTTTTAAATGTACTTGCTGTAAAAAATATTTACTTTATTTAGGCAAACATATTCTTGGTTTTTCAAAACTTGTGCAAAAAAATAGTTGTCCTCTCGAACTTTTGTGGTATCAATCATATGAAGACTTGTTAAAGCGGTCATTGAAAAGACTGAATTATTGTCTTAAATTTGAATTAACGAAACTCGATAATACTTCTATCTTTATAGTCGTTAAAGTCAAAATAATTGCATATATAGTCTGCAGAATAATAAATAAAGAAAGATAACAAAGTAAATTTCGAGAACACAGATTAGCAATAACAATAACTTGTCAAAATATAAAATATACTATTAAGTTTAAACGAAGATTTTTTTAATAAACAGCACCTTTCGGATCCCTTCCAGTTCAAACAGTAAAATGGCTAAACACCAAACTATCAGTAATAATTTATTCATAGAAAACTAAATAAATGCGTTTGTTTATGCTATGGAAGCTTTTACATCATATATTTACTACAATCCCGCTTGCTGCAAGTTAAATAGCCAACCAGTTGTCAAACAACACCACCTTTAGTATATTCTTTAATAAAAATACAAAACTAACAAAGGAAATTAAATAACGTGAAGTCAATACAACGTGACAAAACCAAACGCGGGACTATATTAACAAACAGAAAGAAGCAGCTCGTAACTTTTTTTCATTAAAACTTTATGTATTCAATTATAAATGCGCGGTTCATGCCATAGAAAACTATATATATATTCTGAAATTGTAACCTCCTTCATGAAACCGATTCACTTCTTGTTTTGTTATTTCCCTTAAATCTTAGCATACGTGACATAGATGTTAATTTTTTTTAAATTGAACTTGCTGTAAAAAAATATTAATTTTATTTAGGCAGACATATTCTTGGTTTTTCAAAACTTGTGCAAAAATAGTTGTCCTCTCGAACTTTTGTGGTATTCATCATATGAAGACTTGTTAAAGCGGTCATTGAAAAGACTGATATAGTTTTGAGCTTTACAATCAGAAATTATGTTTATAGCACAAAACAGTATTTTCAGAAAGTTTACTACATAAGTGTCAAAACTTGAAAGGAAAAAAGATTATCACTTCATCTAGAATATGATCAACGAATGTTTTAATATCTCTTTTACATCCTTTGCCTCTCTTTGTCATTTCACAGTGTGTATCTGTATGAAATTTCTAGATGAGATAGGAAAAAGATTATAAATAAGAATTATCAAAATAGAGTTATCTTTCTTTGCTCTCTTATCATTATGTTCCCTTGCTTGTTAAATGTACACCGTATGTTTGCATCATTGTATGTATTCAGAGTATTATGATTTTCATTTATTGAAATGACCTTAATAATACATTTAATAAGACTCATTGAACTTTGAAATTGAATTTGAAAAAAATAAGTATTTGCAAATGGCGAATGGCTTTTATTTTTTTCATCCTTGCTAAGTTTAAAACCAAACTCTTTGAGCAATGCTTGTACATTGTTCCAATTAAAACACACGAGCGACAAATATGGCAACCAGGGTTTAAGTGAACGATAATTTTAATAAGATTGTTTTACAATAAATACTTAGAAAAAATAACGAATCAATTCATTGACAATGACACTTCTAGCGGCGAAAATACGTTTTTGTTTTATACCAACCAAATTTAATTCGTTGTAAATTGTGAAACCCATCATTAATTCGAGATCTCATCTTTATTATGGATTTTGTACGGTTGGTAAAAATCTAATCCATTTAAGCGTATATGGTCAGCTCTATAATTATTTAACATTAATTTACCGGAAAACGCATGATTTAAAACCATTATAAATTTTTCATCTTTCTTAATTATTGTAAACAAAATGATTTTCTTTTGTGCATTCTACATATACAAATGTACATGGTTAACTAAATAAAAGAGCTTTTAAGAAGAAAAATAAAACAGTTGATTGCATAATTGATTTTTCAAATCTATCAAAATTTTCAATTCTACCCGAACCAAATATTTTTTTCTATTGTTGTCAAAACATTTATCTTCAAATAAACATCTGCTTTGAAAAAGCTCTTACTCGATTCTTAAGTATAATTCCTAAATAACCCCAACTTTTCTCATCTAGAAGCTAACAAAACCTTGTTTACAAATAATAAAAACAGCTATGAATTTGAAATAATTAGACGTGTTTTCTTTCATTAGCCAGCACAGAATTAATATATATCTCCATAAGAAAGAGGTTACTGAATACAAAGAGAATATTGTATTTGGTTGCTTTGCTGTATAAAATTCCCCAAGGAAATATAAAGCAATGAAAACACAATACAAGATCTTTTTATTTATTCAAAATAATCATTGTTTTTTTTTTCAAGATATCCCCAATAATGATATAAATAATCTTAATACTTTCATGATACTTTTTCTAGTCACAAAACCTATTTTATAGGATATATATTCGACGATATAGTTTTTCATGACTGTATTGAGACCAAGACAAATGAAATTTACGCGTAAACTTTTAACCCGTCTTTAATATAACAAACTTTCCACAATTTCTCAGTTTTTCAGTGGTAAAGCACCAATAGTAATTACATATCTGTCAGAGGACGATAAACGGACCGGGAAAACTGTTGGATCTTCAAACTAATAACAACATACTAAATGAGTTTTATCGTGTAAGTTATAGTCAATAGGATTAAACCACATTTAACATTACTAAGTAACAGCAATTGAGTTGTATTATTTTGTTCCTTGTTTTGTAATTGATGTATTATGTATTTTATGAGATGAAATTCATTTTTGTTTTATTCATGACTCGCATATAGTACCATATACAGTTCAAGGACAAAAATATAAATTATACAATTCGTTTTGTTCAGTAAAACAAGATAACACGCCAGATTAAATGAAATAAATTGGTATTGTGAATTAAATTTGAATCTGATAAATGAATACAAAAACATCCTTAAATTTGGATTTGGAGGATTTAAAAACTTACTGCTTATAAAATTGAGCAATTATTTAGTTTTTTTTTTTCGTTGTAGGATAATAATTCATCTATATATTTGAAAACAGATTAAGGATTTTTGAAATTCAAATTTACTCATGAAGGAAAAGGCAATATCAACCGACCTTAAACATTATTAAACTTGATCTTTACCCCAACAAGGTCAGAAGACAAAAACGCCTATATATAAAGATGGTCGATGCCACTGCTGGTAGATGTTTTGTCCCCGAGGATATCACAAACCCATTAGTCAGCACTTCGGTGTTGACATGAATATCTATTATAGGGTCACTTGTATAAATTTCCTGTTTACAAAACTTTGAATTTTTCGAAAAACTAAGGATTTTCTTATCCCAGAAATAGATTACCTTAGTCGTATTTATTTTTATCCTAGGGTTGTCTAGTATACAAATAATGACGACCAAACAAGTATCGACCCTAAGTACTATATCATTCACTGACTATTATCCTTGTGCTCCATAAAAGAGGGACAAAAGATACCAGAGGGATGGTCAAACACATAGATTGAAAATAAACTGAAAAACCCATGGCTTAAAAAAAGAAAAAGAAAAACAGACAAATAATATTACAGAAGACACATCATAGAAAACTTAGCAACATGAACCCCACCAAAAACTTGAGGTGATCTCGGGTGTTCCGGAAGGGTAAGCAGATCATGCTCTACATTTGGCTCCCGTCGTGTTGCTTTTGTTATAACAAATCCGGTTAATAGTCTTATTCGGTAATCACATTCGTGAAAAGGGTAGGGTATTGTAGTTACTACATAAGGAACATATCCGGTATCATCTTTGGAACAGTTATTCCATAATTGTCAACAATCTCGTGCTCGTGTCCATAAAATTTACGAAAGGTGATTTCAACTTCACCAACTTGGAACTTAAATTTTATACCATAAGCATATCGAATGTATAATTTATGATTAAGAATTCATACATATAACGTACTTAGTAGACACACTTATACTAAAGATTAAAGAGATATTGATTAATGACATATTCTTAATTTTTCGACCAGATGTGATGTTTGAAAAAAAATTAGGCAAAAATTAAAAACTAAAGAGGAAACAAGTACAGTGTTGTAGAAGAAAACTGTGTGTACCTTATTACCTTTCAGTTTCAGATAGATAGAACAGATTAATCTGTTAGTTTAAACATATTTTGTTGTTCAAAATGACAAAAGTATAAGACAAAAGTTTTACAACTTAGTAACGTCTTCTCCAAAACAAATACAAGATATACACATTAATTAATGAACACATCAAATAGTTCATACTAACAAATTGATTGATTGTTGGTTGCTTTACGCCGCATTAGCACAAAGAGGCTATATCGCGGCGATCATACTAACAAATAATTTAAGAATAAAGACATGATTAATCTGTTGAAAATTTGAAACCCATTGCAATGCTTGGACACATTCAAAAAGTTCTTATGAATTTAAATGGCATATACCTAAGTCTACCTAAGTGTTTCCAAACGCAGGAGATCAGCTTGCTCCTCTATGTTTGGCTATATTTCACTGTCACTATCACTGTTGATTATTGTGCTACCTCCGATCATGAAGTTGTAATCTACTGTGTAGTCGTAAATCATAGGATGTTCTTTTCAATATTTATCTAGTCTTCGTTCGAATGTTTTGACATTTTTGGCAGTTACAATTGTCTCAGGAAAACTGTTTCAGACTTCAAATACTCTGTTGGTAAAATAATACTTTCTAAGGTCTAGCCTACTTCTGTTTTGACTAATTCAAAAAATGCCCTCTTGTTGTTGAACCACTACTTAATGTGAAAATACCACTTGATGCCCTTTCATCATAGATGTTATTGAGAATCTTGTACGTTTCGATCACATGTACAAAAACATTTAAAAAAGCAGTGGTTTAATGCTATTCAGTAATTTAAACCAAAATTTTGTAACAAACTGAAACATGATAACGAGTTTTACAATGATTTTATGATTATCAATAAGCTAGTTTTGAAAAAGTAAGGGCATGATAAACAAAGACAAAATCAGCAGACAAAATAAGATAGGAAGTTATAAACTGAACAATAATTAATCTGCAGAAGTCTGTTGAGCCATAGGAGATATATAAACCAGAATTAGAACGCTTTATAACATCAACAGCACCAATGTTACTATACAAGAAGCGCATTCTGACAGTTGATATCTCTTCAGTAATGCTCACACTATAGAATCAGGAAGTCATAACAAAAGATTGCAGCTCTGTGCGATGAAATATGATAAAAGACTCAAAGCATGCGACGACAAAAAAACGAACAAAATAGTTAAGAATGACAAAACTAACAAAAAGTAAAATCACAAACATACAGAACTCCGAGAAACATTCAAAACGGAAAGTTTCTAATCTAATGGCGAAATGAAATGATAAAATACTTCAAACGAATGGACAACAACTGTAATATTCCTGAATACAGGCATTTTCAAATGAAAAGAGTGGTGGATTGAACCTGCTTTTATAGCGCTAAACCTCTCACATAAATTCTATTATATTTACGACGATGCGTGAACAAAACAGACATAATAGGTAAAATTGTTACAATAGGAGTACAGCGATCATTACCGTGTCACAATCTCAATCAGAGCAAATACAAATAAATATTTAGCGGAGAAGCACAAAAAGGCATATATCAAATTTAGCAACCACGTTCATTGCTTACTTATTTTTGTATTCAATATCAACCCATAAAGAATTGAAATATTTGAAGTCCTGTGACTAAATGGCAAGGTTCACATTAACTCTGGTGTAGAATCGCATGTTTGACGTCAGAATGTAAACGTTACACAGGTAGAGATATGAAATAATTTTGTCCTTTCAAACTATTTTGTGTGCTGGTGGTTAGTTTCACAGAATTGTGTAAGCGTCTAGTGTGGTAAGAGCCATAGGCTAGCCTGCATTGCAGGTGAAAAGAAAGTTGAGTGTGTTAGTCTTTCTGCCGTTACATAGCCTCTACACTATTCAAGACTTCTACAATGCCTCCTCGCGACAGCACATGGTAACTAGGATCTAGCATTCTAGGCATTATTGTTGGTGACAGAATGTATCTTATCTTCAATGCAGTCAAGACAGAGAACAACACCGTTAGGAGCCATGGTAAACAGCATGGTAAAATTCCGGGAACACAAAAAAAGAAGATGCCCCGTTAACGAATTGGCTAACACAGATCCTCTATACAACTATATCGGGTCAATTAATCCCCAAATGCATGTTCTACATCTTGAGGATGTCAGGGTATACATTGTCAAGGTATCTATGGCGGTTGTTGAACATCTATTATAATATATTTCTAAGTGATTTACAAGGGATAGCCAGATAACCAAAAGAAGTGTAGATTGAGAACACGGAACAAAAATCAAATAGAAAGACGCTTGATAAGACATATATAATCAATCATGTTTTCATTAATTGGATTCAAAGGATGACTATTTATTTATAATTTCCATATAGAGATTGTTCTCAAATTCATACATTAATTAGAAATATTTTAGGTTTTTAAAATAACAATGAAAGTTAAATGGAATCAAAAACGAATAGACCTTTTACAGTATTGTCTCGTATGCTAAAGTTATTCACATAATTTCACAATGATATAATAAACATCGTTGTACGCTTTTGCAACGAAAATTTCGTAAAATGTATTCAAAAGATTATATTTATATTTGTGCGTGTTCTGTTTAGTTAATTTTTGTAGAGTTAAGAGACTATATAAAGCGTTTGTAGCTTTTCGAAAACATATTTCATTTTGTAATTTTGATACTTTAACATAAATAAATAAATATAATAAATGGGTTTTAATTGTAAAACATATGTATCTTGATATGAATAAAATCAACGGTACCAATTTTGTTGCACCAGATGCGCATTTCGACAAAACATGTCTCTTCAGTGATGCTCGTGGCCAAAATATTTGAAATCCAAAGCTTATATAAAAGATGAAGAGCTATAATCCGAAAGGTCCAAAAAGTATAGTCAAATTCGTGAAAGGAATCACAGCTTTGCATGAGGGAGATATATTCCTTAATTTATAATAATTTCTAATATTTTCTAACAGCAAATTTTAATAACACAAAAAATCCGTATTTTCATGCCAGTACCGAAGTACTGGCTACTGGGCTTGTGATACCCTCGGGGACTAATAGTCCACCAGCAGAGGCATCGACCCAGTGGTAGTAATAAAATCAACGGTACCAATTTTGTTGCACCAGATGCGCATTTCGACAAAACATGTCTCTTCAGTGATGCTCGTGGCCAAAAAGTCATACATCAAAGTGTGATTTACTTGCTTAGAAAAAGTTGGAATACATTTAAAGTTTAATATAATTTTTTTTATTAAAACTCCAAGCAAAATTTAAAACGGACAGCTCCTTATCAAATTGCAACATCAAAAGCTCAGGCACATCAGACGAATGGAAATCGACTATCATATTTATGATATGGTATAGGCATTTCCCTACGTAGAAAATGGTGGTCAAATATTTTTTTATAGCTTACAAACCTTTCACTTCCATTATATTGACAAGAATATGTGAGCATGTCATCTTGTTTCATTTCCTACTATCTTCTGTTAACACCCATTCTTAGGTTTCATATAAGAAAATAATCATGGTTCTTTTGATTATGGTGCCAGTGCTGGTACTGTCAAACTGGATTATGACATTTTGTTCACTGCTAGTCAACTTCAGACTGTATAGTCACTTTATGGTCGCTGCTGCAACCATTTGTTTGTTTTGTGAAGTTTTGTGAGAAATCAGCTTTACAAGTGAATACGAAAGTTCTACATTTTCTGGCGTGACTTCATAACAATTGTCACTATCTGCTTGCAAGATTGTTTTGGGTGTTGTCATGCAGCAAAAGTGGAAAAGTGCAATGGCTATAGTTATAGTCGTTTGCAATGCATTACGTTTGCTGTCAAAAGCTTGATCATTTTAATTTTGCACATCTTGTGTATCAGAATCATTGATGACGGTTTGCAAATTTTCTGTTCCTGATTACCCTTCTTTAAGATCGAATGAAACGTTAATTTCAGTTTTATAACTTGTATTCTTTGTAATCGTACTTAACATTACGCGAAGGGCTTGGCTGTGAAGAAATTGCTCAAAAATTTCGTTCATACAAAACCAGCTGGTGTGATTGACAACCGATTGCAGTATAATCAAGAAAAAGTCAGGAGATTTACACTAATATTTGATAATTATTGAACAGCAAATACTTCGGTTCTCTTAATTTACCAGCGCATTCCAAATGTGACGGTTTTGTGGAATCAGTATATTTATTGTCTTTTTAACTTTTATTTAAGTTTATAAAAAATAAATTCTTTCATTCATGACTGGCTAAAAAATCCAATAGTATTGTCGAATTTATCTGTTATAAAACTGGTGTTGGTATAAATCTAGTTTTTTTTTTATAAAAGAGATGTGAATTCTTGTTTTATAACCAAGATATTGATATAATTAATATTGAAAACCTGGACTATTTATATTTTGACCCAAATCCATACGGAATATTTACGACATAGATGGCCACGAGTATGTTCTCACTCCAGTTAACTCTTTAAATCAATGACATGACTAGTCAAACATCCCCTGTATTTAATTGCTTATTTAGTTTGTCTGCCTGGTGTTTTGTAGCTTTTCTATTGTCTGTATTCATCCTTTTTATTTAAAGCTGTCTGTCCAAAATTCACTAAATATATCTATCTCCTTTTTTTAATTTTTAAATAACACGCGGAACGGGTTCCTTCTTTTCATTGTATTTTCTATTTGCTTAGTGTTGATGTTATGTTTACTACTGTTTTATTTCATGTTGACTTCTGATTTCTTTCAATTATTTATTTGATTTTTTCTTTTTTTCTGGTTTTAGTCGGACACATATTATGGCTCTTTTTCGACGAAACAAACGTCTTGCATACCAATGTTTAGGGCTTATGCCTAGAATCAGTTAACATATGGATATATTTTGCAGGCTAAAAACGAAATCTGGTTTATAACATAATCTCAGCTGCTTGATAAAGGAAATGTGTATTGACAATTCAATTTAAAACATACACACCGCTGATATAAACCTACAAAAAAAACTCTAAATGTGACATCATCAAGATGCTGGATTTCTTCATAGCAGCATTTTGTTTCATTTGGAGAACGTGTTTTAAAATATACAATCGACATTTATACGGGAGACAACTGTACTTCTCTTCTTATTGACTTGTTCCTTTGCTGTTATGAGGAAGATACAATACAAACGCTTTATATGAAGAATGAGAGGAAATTATCAGTATGTTATAACTTCACGTTAAAAGATGTCATCTGACTAGATAATTATTAGTTTTCTGACTTTGTCGAACTCATTATTCCATGGAAGAGATCCAGTTGAGTGTGCCTCATGTCATGACTTACGTAAGAAATATAAAATGAGGGTCAGTAAGAACATTTCTTCGACAAAAGAGATTTGAAAAGCTTTCCGATTGTGAACTTTCCATTTTGAAGTAGAAACATTTCAGTAGCGCCAGAGATATAATATCCCAGAACATGGATTTCGTCCCAGGATCTTTGTGATATAGAGTTACTGCCAAAAGTAAATTGACAGTTATAGAATATCTGTTTCAACAGATGACGACGGAAACGATCCATCTGCCGTTATAAAAA
This sequence comes from Mytilus trossulus, assembly GCF_036588685.1. Classification (NCBI taxonomy): domain Eukaryota; kingdom Metazoa; phylum Mollusca; class Bivalvia; order Mytilida; family Mytilidae; genus Mytilus; species Mytilus trossulus. Next base: position 75,404,058 of record NC_086379.1, read on the forward strand.
AATCTCGTCCTCTTTTAATCAAATGCTCCAACATATTATAAGAAATTTGTACTTACATGAGCAACACGATGTGTAGGTGGATATACTTACCCTTCCTTAGCACCTGAGATCATCACCGGGTTTATGATGGGGTCTGTGTTGCTGTATTATTTCTTTGGTGTGTCTTAATTATTGTTGTTTTGTCTCTTAATGGTTTTGGTTTCTGTTATGTTATTGGCAGTTTTTGTTTTATGTATTTCTGAGTTTAAATATCCATTTGGTATCGTATGAATCTTTTGTTTTAGCTTGCTTTTATTACTTGCTAGCATTCATTACTATTGTTTTGTTTGTAGTGTTGTGCTTCCGGCTCCTGCTTAAAAAGCGAATGAAAAATTATAATAAACGAAAGCAACACCTATACTGATCATTGTGTACGTTCGTTTTGCATGGTTTGGTCGTTTGAATTTCGTTCGCCAACACTTAGTTATCGTTATTCATCCCTGCACCATTCACTGGATTGTCTTTAAACATTTGGAAAACTATCAGTATCCTTATGCATTGTGGCTCCATACTTTATCTTTTCTTATTTAAATTGGGGGATGAGTCTATTTCAAAATATGAACTGAACTGTATTTGTTTAATTGATATAGAAATCTTCTAACCAACTGACTTATTTTCAAAGTAGAATTCAATGACTGACAGATGTTTGCTTTATTACGTCAAGTGCCTGTGGGAAACTGGAAGCAAGGAAATAATTCTTTGAGCAGTTCATTTATTATCTTTTAAGGTGGTATGGGAGTCTAAAATAAAAATGATAGAATTTGTTCATACTTTGCCAAAACGTAGTATCCATTGATACATGTCGAAAAGTATAATAAAAATGATAGGTCACCGCGTACTTTCTCAAGCTACAGGACGGGACCAAATGACATATTTTGTATGGATAATACAGGAAAAAACACCATTTTAGAAACTAAACAAAATGATAGAATTGTTAAATACTTCAAGAAAAGATAGCTTTCAGACACTGCTTTGAGAATATCAAAAGAAAAGATAGGGTCACCGTACGATTTTTCCGGCTAAAATACAAATCAGGAAAATTCCATGTAGAATCCTTCAGATTAAGTTCTATTCTTATAAATTGGTTCTTATAAATGAAAATTCATATTAAATATCTGCATTCCTGCATCAAATTTTGCTATCTTGATGGAAAATCTGGACCTTTGGTTCTCTGTTTTTTACAATCCAAGATGGAGGAAGACACCCATACCACCTTAACTGTTCAATCTCTTATGTAGCCTTTGCCTTGTTTCTTTGACATTCAATGAGCGATGGCTGAGTACTCCTGTGGATGGAAATGGCCTGTCACTTCTTTATCTTCAGGGGTTTCAGGAATGATCGCCTTTGTTAAAACAATACACCTGATCGCTAATCCTGGCTGACCCGGCCGCTTGAACTTCTGACGTCACACACAATCTCTTTTCAATTGTGGCGTCAGATATTTTGTTTTATGACGTCCAAATTTTACGAGAAATCCAGTAATGGCGGACAAATAGCGATAAGGTGTATTCTTTGTGCTTTAGTTGTTCTTTCGATTAGTTGTTGATGGCTATTCATCGGTAGACTCACACAAAATTCAGTGTAAGTATAAATCTATTGGCGGTTTTGAGCATATAATAACATTTAGACACTGCTGTCTGTTGTTTGAAAGATTTATTAACGATGCCTAGGCATAAAAACTGTATACTGTTGAAAATAGTTTGTTGACTAGTTACTATCTTAAGTCATCATTAGTCTTTGGTTGTTGTTTCACTTAATTGATATAGACATATTTCTATTTGAAGTGGGAACATTAGAATGTCTATTTGAAGTGGGAACATTAGAATATTCACGATGACGTTTCCATTTTAAATGAAAATAAATTGTTCTAAAATTACGAACCTGTTTATTTTTTTCATTTATACAAAATTGTATATTTTGTTTTATATATTATTTACTGATCAAATAGGAAAGCTAAATTTACATCTCGTGGTTATCATGTTTCAGAAAAGGATGATATGCAGATACCACTCTTTCGATATTTTTCAACAGTTTGTATCAGCATCTTGTACAGGTATTCCCATAACAGTGTGGACACCCGTAATACTCATGTTGGTAATAATACTGAATCATTTACCTTTACCTATTTGTCATCGGCTAATGAAAACAATGAGTGTATGCTCACGCAGGCTATCAGAGGCCTTCCAGTGGGGATTTGAATAATTACTTGTCACACATTAAAATCATAAAAATAACAAAAACGCAAGTTAAAAAGTTTAATTATCAAACAAATTGAATATCAATCCAAACACAAAGGTTATTCCTATACTAGTTTTTCAAATTATGTGATTTAGGCATTGAGAACCTTTGGTGACCCAACAGTTTAAATATAGATAATAAGTACTACATGATAAGTGCCAAAAAGTGGGCGTTACATACGAACGTTAAACCAATCTGACCCAGTCACTAGGAGACTTGAACGCGCCCAAAAATGGTCTCGTCCACACTGTTATGAAAACGATTCTAAGTAAATATATTTTTTTGAGTACACATGATAAAAAATAAGATGATTTACTATGATTGCCAATAAGACAACTCTCTACCATAGACAAATTGAGATAGAAAGGAACAACTTTAGGTCACCATACGACCTTCAACAATGAGTAAAACCCATACTGCATAATAAGATATAAAAAGCCCCGAGTTACAGATGTTTAAAACATTACAAACAAGAAAACTAACGGTCTCATTTAATTATGTAGACAACAATAAACGAAAAACCAATGTATGTACTGCAACAATGACGGTTAGGATACATGCACTAATTTGGTTATTGATATGTGTGGTCTAAACACGTTGTATTAGATATATAAGAGATAAAATCAAATAGAATAAAAATCCTACAGTTGTTGCCCTTTGTACACTATTAAACACATTGCATATTTTTTCCGATGTAAGTGACAATAGCTACAAAATGAATTAGATATAAATTAAATGATATTATTGGTTAGTTGCAGTAATTTACATGCTAATGCCCATTTGATTTAATAGGTTGACAGCTGGTAGTGTTAACATATTGATTGTCTTTCACCTTCAGCTGTCGCAGTCATTATGATGTGATAAGAGCTCTTATATAACCGAAATATGAGTGTTTTGCAATAAAACAAGAAATAATATTAAGGTTAAAAGTTTAAACAAGAACGGGAAAACTATTAATGATTATGAATTATTGTAAAAATATGAACATATCCAATAACAGCCGATTAGTATTAGAGTACAAGGGCATGTTAGTTGGTCAACAAACGGTTTCTCAAATTTAGTAAAGAAACACTCAGAATGATTGTTTACTGACAAAATAACCTCAAAATAACAGTTATTTATCAAAGTAGTTGTTATTATGATAAAAAATAAGTAGAAATGAAGTGTCGTATGCCATCCTATGGCCTTCATCAATGATATAAAGGACGCCTCCAGGTGCGGGAATATTTCGCTATATTGAAGACTTGTTGGTGACCTTCTGCTGTTGTCTTTTCTATGGTCGGGTTGTTGTCTCTATGACACATTCCATATTTCGATTCTCAATTTTATACCATATGGTCGGCTATGAAAGGCCCCGAAATGAAAACACCTATTTATGAAACATACTTTTAAAACTAAATCCGTCGGACGGGAAAGATACATTCGAGGTTCTGTGTTTGAGAGTACCATATGCTTTCTACACTGTGAGGATCCTTTTCACCAATCTCGTTTTTGTGGTCCATAATTAAGTGACTGGTTGTTTGGTAATTTACTTTATACTGGTTTTGGCTTTGATATAATTTTCTGTGGTTTATAATTCTAACTATTCGGTAGTTTAGCTTTCATGGTCTAACTTTTGTCTAAAATCTGTTAGTATTCATGCTTTGGTGAGTTGAGCGTTTTTTTTCAATTAATGTTTATAATGTGTACTTTCATGTCGTACTGTTGTTACACCACTGTCTCATGTTAGGGTGAAAGATGGCGCCATATAAAACGTTCAAACCAGCTGCATTTATTTGCACCTGTCCTAAGTCAGGTACCTGATGTTCCGTGGTTATCGTTTGTTGATTTGGTTCATAAGTGTATCTAGTTTCTCGTTTGTATATATATTAGACCGTTGGTTTTCTAATTTGATTGATTTAGTGACTAGTCATTTAGTGGCACTTTATAGTTTGTTGTTAGGTGTGGTGAACCAAGGCTCCGTGTTGAAGGCGTACTTTGACCATAAAAATAGTTTACTTTTACAAATTGTGACTTGAATAGAAAATGTCTCATTGGCACCCATATAAAATCTTCTTATATCTATCTAACAAAGAAGTGGTTATATTAAGCTTATTCTAACATGTATGAAACAACACCGACTATAAGGAAAAAGACGGTGATATAACAAAAAATGTTTTGCTTTTCATGGTCAGGGTGGGGACTGAAACGTAATAGCGACTATACCAATATGTTAATATGGTCTATACATCAGAAAAAGCTAACTTTTAACAGTTTTTCGGAGTATTGTTTGCATGTGTTCTTTTGTTGCTGTCTAATTTCAACCCAACGTCTTACGATGGTTTATTTCTACCTAGGACTAGGATGGAAAGTTTTGTTTTTGGCATTCATACCGCATCTTCTAATATCTATTTTAACAATTAGAATGACTTTGCCACAACACTCCATATGGAGTTGCTAACAATCATTGATAAATATTATTTGTAACGTTAACTTTTGACTCTTTAATCATTATTGTTGTTTTGACATTTTTTATTACCATGTTAGAGAAATTAAAAGTCATTACTGAGAACTGTTATCCCTTAAGTCATTATTCATTACATTGGTGTGGTAATTCCATGCATTGTGAGTTCATGGCAAGTTCGAAAAAAAACTAGATCGATGTCAAATATAAAATAACCGAAAAACAGAAAAAAAAACAAAAAATTTAATAAAAGAAAGGAATATCAATCAGAGTTCAATTTATTTACTCGATATTTATCACTAAGACTGTTCGATCAGATATCTTGTGTTATGACTCGGCGTGTGTCTCATCTTTCTGTAATTAATTTTTGTTCGTCTGATGTTAACATCCGTCCTATTCTTTACACTGAAATCAATGACCTTCAAATTGATATTGTTCTATGAAATAAACAAATAAAACAAGATTGCCAAGTCATCTTGTAAGTAGGTAACACATATCAACGTTCTCTACGGATACTGGTATTAGCATGGTTAAATTGAGAAGGGATGTGGAATATGTCAAAGAGACAACAACAACCCGACCAAATAACAGAAAACTTTTTCTAAAATTTCCAACACCTATTTCAATCGTCGAAATTGGTGAATTTTAATTAAAAGAAGTTTGTATTAACATTCGTACTTATTTGGCCCCTTTAACTTCGTTTTTTCAAACGTTATTGATATTAATTTTGTAGACGAATCGCGCCAGACAATAGACAATTAAAATTTTCAATCATGGTACCTATGATGAATTTATTTGAAATTTTGACTGCGTCGTAAATTGCCGTGTCTGTAATTTTCTAGTATCATATTTGTAATTAATTGTTATCGTGATTTAAATTTCTCACCCATTATTATGAGTCTGACTTCATGCAAGAACTTCTTATGAAGAAAGATAAAAAGTTAGCAATATCCTTTAACTCTACTTTCCGCTATATAGATGATGTTCTTTCACTAAACAATTCCAAATTTGGTGACTATGTGGAACGCATCTATCCCATCGAACTAGAGATAAAGGATACTACAGATAAAGTTAAGTCGGCTTCATTTCTTGACTTACATCTCGAAATTGAAAATGAGGGTCGGTTGAAAACAAAACTTTACGACAAAAGAGATGATTTCAGCTTTCCAATTGTGAACTTTCCATTTCTAAGTAGCATCATTCCAGCAGCACCTGCATACGGGGTATATATCTCCCAATTGATACGATATTCCCGTGCTTGCATTTCCTATCATGATTTTCTTGATAGAGGGTTGTTGCTCACAAGGAAGCTATTAAACCAAGAGTTCCAAATGGTGAAGTTGAAATCATCCCTCCGTAAATTTTACGGACGCCATCACGAGTTGGTTGACCGTTATGGAATAACCGTTTCACAAATGATATCGGATATGTTCATTACGTCGTAACTACAATCCCCTTCCCTTTCATGAATGTGACCTACTGAATTAGACTGTATACCGGATTTGTAATCACATAAGCAACACGACGGGTGCCACATGTGGAGCAGGATCTGCTTACCCTTCCGGAGCACCTAAGATCACTCCTAGTTTTTGGTGGGGTTTGAGTTGTTTATTCTTTAGTTTTCTATGTTGTATCATGTGTACTATTGTTCTTCTGTTTGTCTTTTTCATTTATAGCCATGGCGTTGTCAGTTTGTTTTAGATTTATGAGTTTGACTGTCCCTTTGGTATCTTTCGTCCCTCTTTTAGCTAATGAATTAACAAAAGACCACATCTAGCCGAAGATTGACGGAAGATGAATTGAAATCAAGTTTCTTCCAGACAAACAGCGCTAAAGCTGCCATAAGGTTAATTAAAATATTTATTTAGATAAAACTCACCAAGCATTTATATACTTTTCTTAAAAGCCGAGAACGAAAAAATGACAAAAGCAAGTATATAACGTGTTTTTTTATTAATTATAAATTGATATGCATGATGCAATAAGTGTGAAACTGTTGAAAGATGTTTGTTAAACATTTGCATACGTGGCTCATCTGCATTTTGAGGAAGTAGTATATACTAGCTGTCAATGGCTAAACAGCATGACATAAAATTTCTCGCATTGATGGAGAGAACACGTAACACTAAGACACACACATATATATAATAACTATTCTGTCGTTTTACAGAAGCGTTACTGTCACAAAGATGTTTAATTGATGCAAAGAGAGTTTTGAAGTTTTTCAAAAAGCTCCTGCTTGTGATATATAAAGGCCACAGTAGTATACCGCTGTTTAAAACTCATAAATCCATGGACAAAAAACAAAATCAGGGTAACAAACTAAAACCGAGGGAAAGTATACCGCTGTTTAAAACTCATAAATCCATGGACAAAAAACAAAATCGGGGTAACAAACTAAAACCGAGGGAAAAGCATTAAATATAAGAGGAGAACAACGACACAACACTGAAACGCAACACACACAGAAACGGACCAAGCAACAGACTAAACACCACGAGAATAACAAATATAACATCAAAACCAAATACATGAATTTGGGATAGACAACTACCGTGCCACGTCTTATCTCAATATCTTAAAAAATAAGAGAAAACACAAACGACTCAACGTTAAAATGCAACACACACAGAAACGAACAATATTATAACAAATGCCATCTCCCTGACTTGGTACAGGACACTTTTAAAGGGGAATAAAAGTGGTGGGTTGAACCTGGTTTTATGGCATGCCAAACCTCGCACTTTAATGGCAAAGTTAAATATAACATTGAAATGGCAACACAATATTACAGGACTACAATACAAATAAAAAGGAGAATATATTAGACAAAGAAAAGCATGATTAATAGATAACAAAAAGCATCAGGTTTAAAATTCAATACGCAAAAAACGCGTCTTGTCCATGTACATGAAAAAAAAGAAGAAAAATGTTGTAGTAAGGAATGTCTTTTAAATACTGTACTTTTTACTATTTTTTATCTGATTCAGACAAGCACTTTTGTAAAAATGATTGTGTTGTAAACTGATGAAAATGATCAAGTTTACAGAAGTAACTGAATTGCCTGTACCAAGTCAGGAATATGAGTCTTGTTTACATTCGTTTGGTATGTTTGAGCTTTTGATTTTGGGACTTACCTATTTGAATTTTACTTGTTTTTTATTTTTGTTTAATTGCCTTTTTTTCTAGTGATTTTAGAAATTCATATAGCTACAAGCAGTAAATATCAGGGACACTCAATATCTATTAAAACAAAATATAACAAAATTTTACTACTAATAAAACTACTTTTGTTGCCTATCTTTATTTTAAAAACAATATATAACATGTTGATACCAACCTTTATTAATGAGTTATAATGAAAAATGACTCGATATGTCATAAGATTAACAGTCAACTGATTCACCTATACGATATGGCAGCATCCAAAATCATTGGCGCGGTTTTAACCTTTTGGATATCATTCGTTACCATGTATTTTTTTTATCATCTTAATTAATCTAATATGTTTTGCACATCGTTAAACTACTCTTATTTATTAACGCAACACTCAATTTGAAATTTGCCCTATACAAAACTCAAAAGACAGAAAAACACCCTGTATGGTCACTCATTTATGTGCGCATGACATGTTAGCAAATATTAATACTACGAGTGGACAGTAAAGGTTAAGCAATATTTTTTATACATATTCATGTACTGATCTTATCGTGTAACAAGGTTTTGGTCTTTGACAAATCAATAATTGAATTCCTTGACCTTTTAGATTTATCTCAATTGTGCTTTTTTCTATACAGATCTCTTTCTCCACTGATTGAGAATGGAGAGAATTGAATATACTTAGGGAATTATTAAAACGCGTTGATGTTGGCTAATCGCTTATAAAATCTCTGTTTATTTTTCTTTATTCTGTTAATTAAGGTTGTTGCCTTTACTACACATGCATTATCATGTTTTATTTTGAAAAAATATGAGACTACCATTATAGAGTATAATACAATATCATGTGATATATGAGCTCTGTGTTTTTTCTTCATTTTTGAAGTTAATTAAATTAAACATTTGAAAATCGAACCAGCACAAATATCAAGTTTAAATAAAAGTTAAGGTCAAATTACTTCCTGCTATTAATTAATAACTTGACATTTGGTGTCCTTTTTAAATTTTGTGCTTATCTTTTCTTGATCACGGAAATATTATATTGCAGTATCTCTATCGAAAAAGTACAACATTCCATTTAAACTAATTGCTTTAGAAATAAAACGAAATTCGACTAAGCTTGTCAAGTACACGATGATCCCTTTGTGAGGTGGGTATCTTTGGAGTCGCATAATCTGTTCGGTTATTTACAGCCGATTGCAATGAATATGTAGCTAAAATTAATATCTTTGGCTAGCTTGCTTGCTAGCTGAACCGTGAAGTCATTGTTAGGGAAGGTAAATAACCCTCCTTTAAGACAAGACTAGTCCGCCATATAACCAACCTATCTGTCTGTAGGACAAGGCTACTTCCAAAGGAGGTATACTTAATGAATATTTTAATTCTTGGGTGAAAAAGTCGAAGGGTTTTGCGAGTTATCTGATATAATTATTAGAAAGATACTTTGCAGTTTATAGGTGATTTATAATTATAAAGTGTAAATAGTCAAAATTGTGAATTCCAAGTATAAGTCAAAAATTATTTCAGAAGTAACTTTATGCTTGGTCACATAATCATATCATAAACATTTAAAATAGGACAGCTGAATCAAGATGAGAAATCAAGTGAATTGTTACTTTCACAAATTCCTCGCCGGTGTGATTGACTAATTGATGGATGACGTCAATTAAACAGCACTTGCGTCTCATATAATATTTTCTTTGATAGTGGGTCACAAGGAAACTTAAAACCCAGTGTTGACGTTGAAATCATGCCTTCTAAAAAATTTCAGGACGCCATAACGAGTTAGTTGACCTTTAAAATATATCTACTTTACAGATTACGACAGATATTTTCCCATTATCGTTACCTTTATTCAACACCTTTTTTCCCCGGAGGTGTCATAACAAATCAAACTATCACAGGATCAGCAATACGGGTGCCGCATGTTGAGCAGAATATAATTACCCTTCCAGATCACACTATATTAACCCTGGTTTTTTTTGGGAAAGGGGGGGGGGGGGGGGAGGGGGTCGCGTTGACCAGTCTTTAATTTTTTCTAGGATTTCGTTTTGTATACTGTTGGCTTTAACATTAATTTACTTATAGGGTCTTTTCATCGAAAATAAACACATTTATTCTAAAACCAGTTGTTGGCCTGATACTTTATGATGAAGACATAATCTTTGAATTAGTAAATTGAGGTCTCGAGATATTATATCAGTAACTGCTTGTAGTCCTTTGTTGATATATGTATCATTGTCATTTTGCTTAGTTTCTTTTGTTACTTATTCTGATATCGGTCTTGGACTTCTTTTTAAATGAATTTAACTGTGCGCATTGCTGTGTGTTCTTTTCATCTTCTGTAAAGCTAGAGCTTCAGTTGGCCCCTAATTAAAAAGGTGAACTGGTTCAGTGATAATGGACGTCATATTAACCCCAAAATATATAAAAGAAACTACAATTAAAAATCATACAATACTTACAAATACCAGAGGCAACTGACTTGGGAGAGGCGCACAAAAATGCGGCTAGGTTAAACGTGTTTTGTGAGGTCTTATCCTTCACCCTATACATCCAACAAACACACAACAATATTCAATCAATCACAGTTAAAAAGAAGTCCAAGTCCGGTGTAAGAATAAGTAACCTGTATCATGCCAACAGCTGGTTAATTTCCCATGCAAATCCCTATGAATGAATCAACATGAAAACCTAAATATACCATATTTAACGGTCTGACAACAGTATCGAACTATATACCTTCTGAATAAATAAAGGCAACAGTAGTATACTGCTGTTCAAAACTCATAAATCCATGGACAAAAACAAAATCGGGGTAACAAACTGAAACTGAGGGAAACGCATTAAATATAAGAGGAGAACAACGACACATTAAAATGTAACACACACAAAAACGGACTAAGCATTAGACAAAATTCTATGAGAATAACAAGTATAACAAATATTACATCAAAACCAAATACATGAAATAAGTCTGTTTAAAGGTTTTGTTAACTTTCGGGATGAATGCCAAAATGTTTTGCTTTGTAAAAAATATAACCATTAAAGATTGGATGTGACATACCTGAAAATATAAGTTGTCTGCATGTTGATTTATACTAATGAACGATGTTCTTGTACCGATGATAACATCCTGGTGTAATATTTTTCAGTACATTTATGAAGCAGATTCATCTGAATAGAAATGTTTGATTTCCTAATGATGTTTTCTGAATCGTACATTCGATGGTTACTAGACCTTGCCAGTAACGAAATTCTTTTATCTCTTTATTGGTTAATGATAAGGAAATAAAGACTATAAATTGATAGAACTTGAGGAAATGCATTTTTTTTTATTTTAGCGTCATTGGTGTGTCTGTCTGGCGATCAAAATTATAAGCCTGGTATCGTTGATGGCGTAATGTTTGTAGTCCTTATCAAGCTTAGATATACACAAAAGACTCGTTATGTGATATTTGTGTGCTTAGTATCGGTTTCTATAATAACTTTAACTAGATAGACAGAGAACAAATGTTTAGCAAACCAAAATATGAAATAATTGTTATCATACAAATTACGGAGATGCCAAAACCAACTAATGTCTTTGTTGTCGAGTGTTTGTTTCTTTCACATATTCCCGGTTACCATTCTCAATTTTAATGGAACTTTTGACTGACTTTATATACCCTTTCGAATGAGAAAACCTTTAACAGTTGATGTAAAAGTCAAAGTAAACTATAACATTCTTTTATAAATTGCACTGTGTGCAGTTCTGAGCAAAACAAACCCCACCATTTTACATACTGTTATGATACTGAAAATTAAATATTTCTGCATTTAACTTATGTATGTTTTTTTTTACTTTAAAATTTTTAGATTTTACCCCTTTTAATGATGACATGCTGCATTTTGACACTGCATACATATTCATCAAATCATGATTTGCGCACCATTTAGTTAACCTAAAATATTTTCTCCTAGAAGATGAATAGAATAGTTTTTATCAAGGCCTTGAAATTATCTTAAAATTGAGAATGGAAATGGGGAATGTGTCAAAGAGACAACAAATAAAAAAACAACAGCAGAAGGTCACCAACAGGTCTTCAATGTAGCGAGAAATTCCCGCACCCGGAGGCGTCCTTTAGTATCTTTCTTCTTAATATCAAAATAAATATGTGATTATATTGATCATAACATACCATATAAATTTCTGCTTTAATTGCAGAATATATCGTTATGTATTGGAATAGTTTTCGAATCTCCCAATTGCGTATTTAAGACAGAAGAAAGTTTGAGCTTTAAAAGACTACATTATTATTGACTTTCAAAACATGAAATGTTTCCTCAATAATTAAATGAATACAAAGTAAAATCTTACTTAAAACACTGCAAAAATAATTCTGATTGGTAAATTGGTATTGTCATTACATGCGTTAAATTGACCCGTGGTATGAAAAACATAAAATTTCCTCACAAAATGTTAATACACACTTTAGCTTTGGATTTCAAATATTTTGGCCACGAGCATCACTGAAGAGTAATGTATTGTCGAAATGCGCTTCTGCTGCAGGAAAATTGGTACCGTTAATGTTATTAACTCAAATTGTGGTGTTTAAGGTTATAACACACTGTTGACTGCTGCTCCCCTATTTTCGACATTTTTACCTATTGTGTCGGCTGTTTTGTTCACACTTCATTGTCAATGTAATGGAATTTTATGCGACTGTGTTGATATATGAGAGGCGTAGCTAGCTATATAACAAGTTTTAATCCACCATTTTCTACACAAGAAAATGCCTACACCAAGTCAGGATTGTGACAGTTGTTATCCATTCGTTTGATGTGTTTAAACGTTTGATTTAACGGACATTCTGTTATGAATATTTATCGGAGTTCGGTATTTTTTGAAAATTAACTTTTCAGTATATATTTTTTTAATAGATTTATATTTACAGTAATTTTAATCTTATGGTACTGTTGGCTTGTTTTGTCTATTTAAACACTATCTAAATATGCAACTGTAAAACGAAAACTGGATTTGCTGTTTGCTTATAAATAAAATCTTGAGATGCGATTTTTACATATATACCATCGAAACCATAGACTATAACGTTTTTCCTCTTTTTAAGATATTTTAAAAAAGATGACAAATAACGAAACGAACACTCCAGTGCTATTACTGTCTCCTCTGATTCTGACATCACTCGGTGTATACTTAACAATTGCAATAGTGATTGGTACTCTCGCAAATGGATCCGCTCTTTATGTCTTCCTCACCAACAAACAGCTTCGTTCGCCTACCAACATGTTTATTATAAGTTTGTTAATATGCGACTTCCTCATGTGTACAGTAGGAGCACCATTACCTGCAGCCTCAAATTTTGCACATAGATGGCTATGGGGATGGTCTGGATGTGTATTCCATGGATTTACTGTATATTTACTAGGCTTGAGTAATTTGTATATATTAACTGCCATTTCTGTAGACAGATACATTATAATAGCAAAGCCTCTTCAAGCTTCCAAAATAAACCACAGAGTTGTTAGTATTTCAGTATTTTTATGTTACTTTTTTGGTTTTGTCTGGAGCTTTCTGCCTCTTGTTGGATGGAGTGAATACGTATTCGAAGGTGCAGGAACAGCCTGTGGTATATCATATGATTATAAAAGTGCTTCAGCGTTTAGCTACAACATAGCTATATTTATAAACTGTTACTGGATACCAATCTTCATTATGATTTATTGTTATTATTATGTCTTCATGACGGTGAGTGACTTCGTGAGTAGTTTCATGTTGTTCATAGCATGTAGTATATAGCATGATAAGGGACTCTCCTAGGAGTTCTGTTTTCCTTATATTTTATTTGTTATTTCTTTATTTTTTAAAGGTCATAACACAGGATCACATAAAAATATTCACGTTAAAATCATATAGTTTAATTACCGTATAACGGGTAAATTTCGCGATTTTTATTGAATAAGGTATAAGAAATATTTTGGCGTTTATAATTTTGGCGGATTCAAAATTTTTTATCAATACCTTTGCATGTGCACATTTAATTAGATAAAATTTATTTTGGCGATTTTGTTCTATCCGCGAAAATAAGCGAAAATTTACACCCAGCGAAAATAACCCTTTATACGGTATATTTTATCCCACTTGTTTGACTGTCATGTGATGTATTTTTTAATGTTTGTTTGTTCATATCCAAATATATAGTTATCAAAGGTAACAGGATTATAATTAAGTACGACAGACGCGCGTTACGTCTACAAAAGACTCATCAGTGACGCTCACATCAAAATATTTATATAGCCAAACAATTACAAAGTTGAAGAGCATTTAGGATCCAAAATTCCCAAAAGTGGTGCCAAATACGGCTAAGGGAATCTATGACTGGGATAAGAAAATCCTATTTCTTTTGGAAAAATTCAAAGTTTTGTAAACAGAAATTACTACATTACTGATATTCATGTCAATACCGAATAGTGACTACTGTCAGTTTACTATAACATCTCATACTTTTTGCATGACATTTTAATGATCATATAGGATTGTCTACTATTCTAAAGGTCGAAAGATACTGAAAGTAATTACAAAACTTAATGTTTGATGGATATTTGATTGCTTCACGCAGCATCAGCGTAAAAAGGCTATATCGGTTCTTTATTTTTGAGCATAATTCATAAATCAAATTTAAAGGGATTCTCACATCAAGTAGGAAAAGTAGTAATTATTTAAATACCCATGTCTCATAAGTGTCGCTCGAGTCCAGAATATTCGAAAATTCAAAGCTTATTCAAGAGCACTCGTTTGAAGAAACAAAATTAGATTGAAATATTTGTTTTTAGTTGTCTGTACGTATACCTTATTTGTTCTTTATTAGTAACAACAATTCAGCATGAAAGACACACTCGAATAACGTGTGTCATTTTAGAAATTGTATCTCGCATGTGTGAATCATTGCTATATTTTATGTATTTTCATTTTTGCAGAATTTATAAATTACTGACTATATTTTGTTGACATGATATTAATAATTTAACTTAAACGTAACTCTGTCACTCAACACATGGTTCTGTCGTGTAGGAATCAATTTGAAACTTTGTGGAACATTAATAGCGTTAGGTGTGTTGTATATGGTCGTTGTTATTGGACAGTAACTGTATTTAAATCGGTAGATTAATTTAGAATTATATGTTGTGCAATATTTCTATAACTGTGCTAACATCTTATTTTCAAGACAAGATTTGCTTCTGTAGTTTCAGAACAGAAATTTTAATATGTTTACTTTCTGCATTTTTCTAATTTTATAAAACCAGATTTTCCTGTGAAAAACCTAGTTCTTTTAAAGTTTGATTGAAAGTATTAAATTTCTTCAAAGTTAGTGATATGATTTTCAGTTTTAGTTCTTAGTTAGGAATGTTCTACATTTGATTTCCCCTTAGTGTCAAAACATTTAATTTTCCCTTGTCTTCATATTGATCTAAAGTTCCATACCAATTCTTTTTTTTAAATTTCATAATCTAAAATATCGATAAAATCGACTTATAGCTGCTAATCTTTTACGTCATTTGGTCTGTGGTAAAATGTTATCTCCTAGGTAATCATACCACATTTTCTTATATTTATACTAAGAATCTGTAGAAAATGGCTACTTTTGAGGGACAAATCATAGACAAATTATGTACTTTCTATATGAATATACAGGAGTTGATGAATCCAACATTATGAAGGTTTTGTGTCAGTCTTGATAAGTATTGACTTCTTATCTGGAAGCTGTTAGTATAACATTAAGCTGAAAAGTCATGAACATGTTTTAAAGAATTTACTAAAATGTAATCTGAATATTTTTATCGAGTCCTTCTTTGTTGTATGAATATGTGTGCGATGTATTTTATATAAATATGCAGGTTTTATTTAAGTAATGTCTTTCTCGATCTTTTGGGCCATAAAATATTTACAATATCATTATTGATATCAAAGTAAGAGAAGCAAATGTACTGTTGCATGGCAAGAGCTTATCGTGAAAGATAAATACATGTAATTTTGTCATATAAGCAATAGGTATTAGTATCAATTCGAGATAAATATGAGACTTTGACAGTCATTAGAAGGAAATGGTATGTGTTAAACGTCATTTAATTGGTCAATATCTTCATCGATAGGATTAATCATTTGAATTAATAACCTGTGAATTGATTGATGTAATGAGTATCTAGTTATCTCTAAGAGAAAAATAACCTCATCAAAAACTCAAAACTTTTTTCTTTCAAAAACTATGAACAAATAAAAATGACTTTATAAGAATTCCAAATAATGCTTTCTAAAATTATATTTAATAAGATTATGAAATGAGAAGAAGGGATTGGCAGGTAAAATATCTATTAGCACTACATTGTTTAAACCAGATGATCATAATATCCGACAAAAAAATCAAATATAAGAGAAGCGAACATCCTTGAATCTTCGTAAGGAGTTAAGCGTTGGCTGGATTGATGGACAAATCGAGTAAACTTCAAAATTTCTATTTGAGTGTTATTTATAGTTGTGCCGATTTCAGGAAGGTTACACAAAAAAACTCCTTAAAGAAATGCTCAGATATATTCTTAAGTAATTACTTTACTGCATCTTCGTTTGCCAAGGGTTACGATCCACTTGAAGAGAGCGGGAGTGGATTTTAACACTTGGCTAGCGAAGATGACTTTACTGTAAAAAAACGCTTTTTAATCAAATATTTACCTTCAAGTTTCCAAAAGAAAACTGTTTAAAGAAAACTTTTAATTCAATTTTGTGTAATGCATGTGTACAGATAAATAGTGTTCGTTTGAAGTTTTATGTTAAAGTTAGCTTAATTGTGAAAACGAGAGAGCATAGACGTGACACATTGTTAGCCAAGTCCTTATGTCTAGTTACTAAGTCGTGATAACGAGTAAAACAAGTTTAAATAAAACAATATCATGATATCAATCGTCTTTTGTAGATATCTATATAGACTGTTGGTTTTTCCATTTGAATGGTTTTACACTAGTAATTTGGGGGCCCTTGATAGATTGTTGTTCAGTGTGAAGCAAGGCTCCGTGTTGAAGGCTGTACATTGACCTATAATGGTTTACTTTTATAAATTGTTATTTGGATGGAGATTTGCCTCATTGGCACTCACACCACATCTTTCTATATATATAAATATAATGTCTTTTTATGAAGTCAGATTTCACTGTTTTTATTTGTTTTAGATTCGGTCTATGGCAAGAAATACTGCATTTGACAGAAAAAGTAGAATAGCCAAAAGGAACTTAAGAATTGAAAAGAAAATGATCAGAACTATTGCTTTAATGATTGGTGAGCTTGTATTTAATCAAAATAAAATTGAAATGTTATGGTCGTCATAAAATTAGAAGAAAATGATTATGCAAGTGTTATTTTGAAATAAATGTTCCTGCATGACAATATATCCATTATATGGACTGTACAGACCAACTATCATGAAGCTTAGAAACGGAAAAATACTAAAAACTAAACTTGTTCAAAGGGTATCTACACGTCTAAATCTTCAAAATCGGTTATCTAAAAATACTACCATCGCTAACATTTTTAACAATAAAAATCGTGGTTACCCTTCTTTCGATAAGTGTCATGCCAAAAAATGACTTACATGTCCACGTCTTTCCACCAACAATACGGTAAGGTCCACGTTTAATGGTCGCACATTTTCTTGAAATTTTGAAACTGATATAACTTGAAAAACAAACAGTATTATTTATTTACTCACATGAAACAAACTGGGGTGTGGTATTCAGTACGTAGGAGAAACTGGACGATATTTATCTAAACGCACTCAAGAACATCTGTATCGTTTTAAAAGACCAAATAAATTCAAAAGTATCATTTACCAACACCTTCAAAAGCACAACCATCCGTTTAAATATTTAGCAGTTCAACCTTTAGAAGTAGTAAATAAGCAGCCTGGTGAATCGCATTCAAAGTTTGTACGATCACGGAAAATAATTGAATTAAATTGGATTAAAAAATTACAGACAGTTTACCCTCTCGGTCTAAATGATAATATCATGGGAATTGGTAATATATCTAGAACCAATTCCGTTAACATTTTGGATATAGTTTCTAAAACTGTTCGTAAAAACCGTTCTCACGGTCGTAGAACAAATCGCAATCAAAGAAAATTTCGGGCCAATCATACCAATATTTCGGACCTAATTTCTATTTCAAAAAACAACGGCAGACATTATCTGTTAACAAAACTCTCTTCATTACCGGTTAATAAGTTAAATAAAATTTTGGAGGATTGCAACACAATTTCATATAGCAGTCCTAAGTATGAAATTGTTCAAATTATTATGGCATATTGTTATTCTAAATTATTTCCCAAAATTGATCGCCCTGAAGATCATAAAAAACATTTTATTAAAATTAAGTATGTCAATAAAGGCTTTGATTTTGTAAATATTGCCGGTATATTTAACGACCATTCTGTTAAAGAACAAATTCCTGGTTATTTTGACAATACTGAGCTACCTCTTATTTGTTATATTTACAAGAAATCTACCCGGAAATTTGTGTTAAATTATAGTCAATTGTGTAAAGATGTTAATATCAGTGAAAATACACCTACTTCATGTAATTGCAGTAATTCCGCATATATCATGTATATTTATGGACCCATTTCCCATGTTATAACAGGAGATCTTAACATCGTTCAAGACCGAGAGTTAAAATCATTCCTCAGTAAAGGACCTAAATATCGTCCCCCGTCAATTATTAATTGGAATGAGTGTCGTAATATCATCCACGACTCACTCCATACTTACTGTATGAAATGGATAAAACGGGAAAAAGCTGACAAAAAATCTTTGGACTCTTTTTTTAATTCAGTAATGAAAATAGTTGATATACGTATTCAACATTTTAAAGAACATTTTTTCTATTAACAATAACCACAATAAACCTATTTCTCGTATCAAACATAAACTAAAAGAACTAGCCAAGGAATTTGTTTTTGTCCCGGCCGATAAAGCTGCTAATAATATTATTATTGTTTGACGTAAATTTTACATTGAGGTTCTGAAAAAGGAAATCACCAATTCACCAACATTCCAACTGACTCCATTTTCAGAAAACGAAATCTGTAACAAACATAAACTTTTAGCCACCGCTTTACAAGCAGAGCCAAATACAATGAAAGTCCCAACTATGTATTGGCTTCCAAAGCTACACAAAACCCATTACAAATATAGATTTATTTCGTCTTCAAGCCATTGTTCAACTACTAAATTGTCTATTCTTCTTACCAGCACACTTGGTACAATTAAAAACCTTATAATAAATTGTTCAAACAAGGCCTTCGAAAATAGTGGAATAAATTACTTTTGGAGTGTCAAGAACTCGTTGGAAGTACTTGATAAATTGCATGCATATATTGGTGATTTTGAATCTGTTCAAAGTTTTGATTTTTCTACCCTGTATACCACATTGCCTCACATTCTCATTAAGAAAAAAATCACACACCTAATTAAATGGGCATTCAAAAAATCAGAATGTGAATATATATGTTCAAACTCTTTTAGGTCATTTTTTAGTAGCAATAAACAAAAAAACTATGTTAATTGGACATGCTTTGATACTATATATGCCCTTGAATTTTTACTAGATAACATTTTTGTTCACTTTGGGGATCCCGTATATCGTCAGATTATCGGAATTCCAATGGGGACTAACTGTGCACCACTTATTGCGGACCTCTTTTTGTATTGTTATGAGTTACAATTTATGACAAAAATAAGCAAAGACCCATCAAAACAACATCTGATAAACAAATTTAATAATACTTTTAGATATTTGGATGATATTTTGGCTCTCAATAATGATGACTTCAGTATGTATATTAATGAAATTTATCCTGCTGAACTTACTTTAAATAAAGCTAATACAAATAATGACCACTGCCCTTTCCTCGATCTTGATATCTATATCACTAACGGAAAGCTGAATACTAAAATTTATGATAAAAGGGATGATTTTTCATTTCCTATCGTTAATTATCCGTTTTTAGATGGTGACGTTCCCTTGTCACCATCTTACGGTGTTTATATATCTCAACTTGTACGATTCGCTCGTGTTTGTAACAATGTTTTAGATTTTAACGAGAGAAATTTATGTATTACTGAAAAATTATTACACCAGGGTTTTCGATATCACAAACTAGTCAAAACTTTTACTAAATTTTATCATCGGTATAAAGACATCATTCGTAAATATAGCTCAACATGCAGACTTTTTATACGTTCAGGTATTTCACATCCAATTTTTTATGGAAATATTCTTTATAAAGCACAAAGGTGTCAGTATTCACCTCAGAAACTTACAAAACCTTTAAATAGACTGATTAAGATGGGATATAATTACGATACTGTTGTCAAGTCATTAAAGATTGCATATTTTGGCGTTAATATTGAGTCACTGATAAGGTCTTTGCGTCGGAACTAAAGACATTTATTCTAAAAACAGTTGTTGGCATGACACGGGTTATGTGCTTCTCATATATGTTATGATGGTATGATACTAAACCCCTAACGGGAAGGATTGTGCCTGATGTTCATATGATGAAATCATAATCTTTCAGTCAGTTTAATTGAAGTCTGGAGCTGGCATGTCAGTTAACTGCTAGTAGTCTGTTGTTATTTATGTATTGTTGTCATTTTGTTTATTTTCTTTGGTTACATCTTCTGACATCAGACTCGGACTTCTCTTGAACTGAATTTTAATGTGCGTATTGTTATGCATTTATTTTTCTACATTGGTTAGAGGTATAGGGGGAGGGTTGAGATCTCACAAACATGTTTAACCCACCCGCATTTTTGCGCCTGTCCCAAGGCAGGAGCCTCTAGCCTTTGTTAGTCTTGTATTATTTTGATATTAGTTTCTTGTGTACAATTTGGAAATTAGTATGGCGTTCACTGAACTAGTATATATTTGTTTAGGGGCCAGCTGAAGGACGCCTCCGGGTGCGGGAATTTCTCGCTACATTGAAGACCTGTTGGTGACCTTCTGCTGTTGTTTTTTATTTGGTCGGGTTGTTGTTGTCTCTTTGACACATTCCCCATTTCCATTCTCAATTTTATCAGAGAAAAGATGTAAGCAAATGTAATGGAAAGAGAGCTATGTATTAATTATTTCAAAATTAAAGATTTTTTTATACTTAAGGTGGTATGGGAGTCTAAAATAAAAATGATAGAATTTGTTCATACTTTGCCAAAAGTAGTATCTATTGATATATGTTCAAAAATATAATAAAAATGATACGTCACCGCGCATTTTCTCAAGCTACAGGTTGTGAAAAAATGACAAAGTTTGAATGGATTATTCAGGAAAAAACACCATTTGGAGATTATACACTAAACAAAATGACAGAATTGTAAAATAAATTAGGAAAATACAGCTTTCAGACAATGCTTTGGGAATATCAACAGAAAAGATACGGTCACCGTACGTTTTTTTCCGGCTAAAATACAAAATAGGAAAATTCCACGTAGAATCCTTTAGAAAATGCACTGTTTTAGAGTTTTCTCCCCTTAAAATGCCAATTTAAAAACAACAAAAAATAATCAACACTTGTACAATGTGTAAAAAATGATCAACACTTGTACAAATATTAATATTTATAAGTTTCATTCTTATAAATTGGTTCTTTTAAATGAAAATGCACATTAAATATCTATATTCCTGCATAAGATTTTGTTTACTTGATATAAAATGTGGACCTTAGGTTCTCCGTTTTTTACAATCCAAGATGGAGGAAGACACCCATACCACCTTTATAGGACACTTATAAAAAAACAACGAAAGAATAAAAGTATAAGTAAAGACAGACGTATTTGAAAAATTGAAATAAAGATGAAAATAAAAAATGCCGTAAAATGAATAAAAGAAACAAAATAAAACAAAAGAGATACTTCTGATCAAAATAAAAAAAAACAACCGATACTGATACAAATGTAGTAACTAGCTGCAATAATAGTTTAATCGCTTTTCAATATTCATCATTCGACTAAGCGAAAAAAGCAAACCAAAGCGAGTGAAACACATCAACTATAGGAAGAAAACAACGAAACAAAAGAAACACTTAAAACTGCAACAAAAACAAACACCACATACATAGGAATGGACTATTTGACAACAATTGCTATATTTATGACTTGGTAGAGGCCATTTTAAGAGAAAAAAAAACAAAGTTGGTGGAGACCTTCCGTTTATATGGAAATGTAAACAAAATCCTTACATTTTACGTGCAATGCTTATTGAATAGAACGCTATTTGATAGGAACATAAAAACATATGGTAATTCGATAAAAAAAAGTTTCAGAAAAAAAGGGAAATTGTTCATATACGAAATATAAACGGTAGTGTAAAATTATAAAAGTACAGCTATGCTTATAATTTTGTATGAGATAAAACTCATGAACGATACTGAGCTTTTAAAAACTCTTCGACGTTAATTTGATCTTTCAATTAACTTATTAAAATTTAAATCATTTTAAATAGAAAGCACCCATGCATTTCAATCTCTTCTTCCACACATTTAGGTCAGGATTATACAGTGCAAACACAATAAAAGATAGGACAGTAGAGGATATTAAGACAGGATTTTACTTCCGCTCATTGAAAAACATGATCTCGAGTAAGCGCGGTCGATATTTAAGAAGTTTTTGACAAAAATCATGGTGCCAATTTTACGTGACGGCGACTATAGAAAAGTGCGTTGAACGCATTAAATAAATTAAGCGGTATATCCATGAGCATAGTATCTTTCATGAGTTTTATGTAGTCTATGTTTGCGTTAAGATGTATCATTATTGTTTCGAATAGAATCAACCTTGTAAATTAGATCATGAATATTAATTGATTACCATTTTAGGTGTCTTTATGTTTGCATGGACACCGTATGCAGTCACTGCATTCTGGGTTGCATTTGGTTTTGGTGAATTGCCAGTTATTGTTTCAACCTCGGCAGCCATGTTTGCGAAATCAGCATCTGTATGGAATCCTCTTATTTATGTGTATACAAACAAACAATTTCGCAAAGCATTTTACGAGAAAATTCCCTGTTCTGGTTTATGTTCCAAACTTATTAAGAAGGAGGAGGAAAAAGAAGCGTAATCAGAAGAGTCTGATAAAGATGATAAATCAAAGACAACAGGACAAAAAGTTACTCATCTTAAGGTACAAAATACGCGACGTGGCGTGACGCCCATTAACGATGATGATGACGCTGGTGAAATTACAATTTGTGAAGACATTGTAGCTGATGCAATTACACTTGATGACGATGGCAAAAAAGAAGAAATTGAAATAAAAGATTTAGGTGGATCACGTCAAGCTTAGAGGTAGTATTACCTTGTGTTGAAAGCAAAACATTTTTTAAAAAACTTTTTTTAGAAAAAAAAGATTCGGTAAAAAAGAACTTCTGACGTCTGATTTTAACATCGTGTGCTAAGATAATGATCTGAAAGCAAAAAGAAGTCAATATTTTAAAGTTTTATAAACTGAATTTTAACCATTTTCTATGAACGAGTTTAAAACTAAGAAGAAGCTTCAGATGAGGAAGACCACTTTTTTGCCCTTTTCATACAATTATGGATTATAGCTTAGCAAAAACAATTGTCAGTCCTTCAAAAGATTCTGTGTCATATCCAACTGATTAAGATAAGTATTTGAAATACAAATATCAATTTATTTGAATTCTGTCTTGAAATACTGCTCTACTGGTTTGCTCAAATATATGTTATAACAGCATGTTGATACAAGTCAATTGTAGGTTTCTGGTAAAATGATAGTAAAATGATGTTTTGTGTAAAATTTTGATATTTTCTAAAGGAAGTAGACATCTCATCTCACAAGTCTTACTTTAAAAATTCACGAACCGCTAAAGAATTTTCAGGAAGTTTAAAATACGTACAGGCATAATGCACCTCATATTCTTGTTTAAATTTAAATCTATGTTTGGGGTTCATTTGCAAACTTTTATTTCTTAGCCCTTCATTTGCAGCTACCAAGGATCTCAGACATTAAATATATATATATAATATATATATGTTTGGGATTAATATTATACACAGGATGGGAATCAGGTTCAAGATAAAAAGAATCTTTAGAACCAACATAATAAATATATTCAAATTAGTTAATTTCGGTCATACCAAAACTTGATTATGTTAAAATGATGAATCTGAAAAACATAAAGCTTTGATATCTAGCTCAATAAATAAAGTTTTTTTTAAATCCAGTTGTTGCATTTTGAAAAGACCGCAAATGTCAAGAATGCATGATGAAAACGCCTTCAGAGTAAAAGAAAATTTACACATCAATATAAGGTGATCAATTATAGACCGAGAACCTGTACTTATTAATGTATGCTTGTTTATCATATCAAACATTTCAGTTGTACCGACGACGGCTTGTAAAGGCTTGAACATAATTATAATATTGTGCCTCATACTTTGAATTAAACAGTGCTAATTAATTTTTGTTGTCGACATTATTTCTTATCATCATCCATCATCCCATTTCAATCATAACCAGTTGTAGTACTTATAAACGTATCAGCTATAAATACTATGAGTTAGATGTTGGTAGACAACAAATAAATAATTACACGCAATCAACCCACACTCCATAATTCATTCCAAACGTCCTACATACTGATAAATTAAAAAAATTCCATAGAAAAAAAAAAGATCATACTTCTGATGTTGTCTGATATTCAACAGTTTAACAACGTTTTCTAAGCTGTCAAAGAAGTTTTTTAAAATATAGGTTTACAGTTTTCTTAAGAAAAGATCTAGGTAGACGATAGATATTAAAGTGATATTTCGTACTCATAATTCGAAAATAAATTGACAATGCTATGGCAGAAACAAACGAAAAAGAGACAACGAAAAGTTCATAAAACGCAACAAAGTAAATTATACAAGGTGCAACACGATTCCCACTAGCACCAGAGATAATCTCATGTACTTCAAACAGGTCCGCTGATCCTGTTCCCCATGTGCCACCTGTCATGTTGATTATATACGTACAACCCTTGTGATAAGCATGAATCGGTAGGTCATATTTGAGAAATGGAGATGTCATTCTAGTCACGATAATTTGAGCCTATTCATCTTGATCTGCGTTACAAATATTCCATAACGGTCACCAAACAATATTGTTTCAGCTGAAAGATATATACTCCACATGCAGGCGCTGCTGAAATGTTGCGCTAAAAAAACTGAATATTACAATTGGAAAGTTGAAATTATCTCTTTTGTCGTAATTGTTTTTTCTCAACCGACCCTAATAAGTTGTATTTCCGCATAGCGTGTTATTTCCGCTGGTGTAAAAATTCGCGAATTTCATTTAATAAAGTATACGAAAGTATCGTTTATTTTTTAGGCGAATTCAAAACTTTTATCAATACCTTTGCATGTGCACTTTCATTCTTTCTGCGAAAATAAGCGAAAATTTACAACCCGCGAAAAGAATCCGATATTTTAAGTTCAATAGGATACATCTCTTCACCATCATCAATATACCAGAATGTTATATTAAAGAGTAAGACTAGTTTGGGAATATTTTGTTACACTCCCCCCTCCCCACTCACACACTTCCTGTAATAGCTTATATTGTCAGTGAAGGAACCAAGAATCTTGGTAGTGCCATTTCCAGAGAATTTCGGTTGAATCAGTGTGATATTTATAAAAGATACAAGGATAATACCTTGAAGACGCGCGTTTCGTCTACATAAGACTCATCAGTGACGCTTATATCAAAATATTTATAAAGCCAAACAAGTACAAAGTTGAAGAGCATTGAGGATCCAAAATTCCAAAACGTTGTACCTAATACGGCTAAGATAATTTATGCCTGGGATAAGAAAATCCATAGTGTTTCGAAAAACTCAAAGTTTTGTAAACAGGAATTTTATATAAATGACCACATTATTGATATACAAGATACGATTTATTCCTCCTTAAAACGTAATACTTGTGTCTACGTGAGCTATTCGTGTTCATGAAGCAATGCCGGACAAATTAATAAATGTTTTTTAGTTTGAAATAGGGAATACATGTTATAAGAGTAGAAAAGTAATATGTTCTCGTCCAGATCTTCGGAATTTGTAAGTATCCACATCTGATTAATGCGCCTCCTAGAGTAGGTATGTACTAACTTTGAAGCCCGGCTTAGATTGCTGATACAACTAATTTTGAAAAATTACAAATAGGTTTCGTAGATCACTTTGAAAACCAAGCAATAAAACATTTTTATGTAAGGACATTTATGTCATGTAGGTATTCAAAACAGGGTAGAAAGATCCATATTTGGTTGAAATTCCAAAAGAACATTCCCATGGTTATTTAGTATTTCTTTCTGGTAAAAGCCGTGAGAACATATGTTGAGTTTTCAAATGAATTATCGATACCTTATTCCTTTATCTTTATCTTAAGTTTCTGTAATTTGAATAACACATAAACATAATGTTATTTTGGACTTTATTCGCGAAGACAACATATTTCTCATAGATGTTGGGTTGGTGCAATATTTATGTCTTTAAAGATCGATGTAGCATGTGAACTCAAATTGGAACGATTACTAAAACATTTTAACAATAAAAAGGCTAAACGCATAACGTAAAAGTTAGGTATGAAGACATGTTCACTCACATATCAAAACGTGCGTTTAAAAAAGTCTTTAATACCAACCAAAACACAGGGAAAATTTTATCCAGAGATATATATTAACCAAATTAATACATATTTGAAAACTAAAAAATTTATATCAAACAATTGTGTGTACTAATTTGAATGGTAAAAATTAATGTCCAGCGAATAAACCAAAGAATTTACTAATGTTCGAAAGAACATATTAAGGCGAATTCTAAATAATGTTTCGAAGGAAATACACCACCGTCATCACAGGAAATTAACAAAAAGGAAAAGCACAACCAGTACACAAAGGAATATACCAACACAATGATGCATCAAGCAACTCATGATGACCTCGATGAGAAGACATTTAACTCTGCAATCATGAACAGGTGTCATCTTTTATTAGAAAGCTAGAACTTATTGTGGTATTGTATGATAAGACACATTGGAGTCCGAATATTTGACACAAATTCCAAAACTTCACCTAAGTACATCCTTAAGCTAGGAAATGACAAAACAAATGTCCGATTTATACAAGTTGTTTTTGGATATTCCAATGCTAAACAAATGTTATGATAGGAGCCGTCTGTGACTTGCAGTAAAATGAGAGTATTTCTTTCTTGCTTCGTGTTGATGGCCTTACTGTGACTTTGAGATAAAGAACATCGATACAAATGCTTTTCATTGCTTTTTTTGTGTTTTGTTTGTAATTGTGTTTGTAAGGATCCCGTATCATGGATGGATAACCCATATCCTTTTGTTAATCTATAAGAAGATTTAAGACAGTCGTTTACACCTCGTATTATATCAAATTATCAGCATAATAAATGTGTCGTTTTACTTGTGAGGTAGAAAAATGTAAGATCGAGTTACAGTAGTATACCGCTGTTCAAAACTCATAAATCCATGGACAAACAACAAAATCGGGGTAACAAACACAGAAACGGACTAAGCATTAGACAAAATCCTATGAGAATAACAAATATAACACCAAAACCAAATACATGAATTTGGGATAGAAAAGTACCGTGACACGTCTTACAGTAATGTGAATTCACACTAAAAAAAATGAGAAAACAAGCGACACAACGGAAACACAACGTTAAAATGTAACACACACAGAAACGAACTATAATATAACAATGGCCATATTCCTGACTTGGTACAGGACATTTTAAAGGAAAACAAAATAGTGGGTTGAACCTGGTTTTGTGGCATGCCAAACCTCCCTTTTTTATGGCCATGTGAAATATAAAATTAAAAGGACAACACAACATTACAGGACTACAATATAAATAAATAGAACATAATTGACAAAGAAACACACGAATAATAGCTAACAAAAGGCAACAAGTTTGAAATTTTAATACGCCAGAAGTTCATTTTGTCCACACAAGACTTACTAGTGACACCCAGATACAAAAGTTTGAAAGCCGAAACAAGTACAAAGTTGAACAGCATCGAAGACCAAAAGTTCAAAAAAGTTGTGCCAAAAACGCCCAGGGTTTTCTGTTAGGTACCAGAACATCCCTATTATTTAGAATAATTTATACTATTGCAAACAGTAAATTTTATAAAATGACTATACAACAGATATATGATAAAACTGAAGTATTAACTTATTATAGGACACAACCAAAATACATTACATAACCAGACGAAATGCAACACATCCGAATAAGTTTAAACATCAACGCCAAGTGACGTCATACATGTATTTGAAATTGTAAAATATGGAAAAAAATGACGTCACATTTGGATTTGTAAAAAAAGATCATCAAAAAATGAAAATTGATGTCATATTAGTATGAATAAGATAGAATAAGGATTGATTTAAGATTATAACTAAATACTGATATTACATTTAATAACAATGCACATTTCAATACTTATTAATAGCAAACTAAGGTAGCAATTAACTATATCTATATAGCTATGTCCGGTTTGTTTTGAATCTAACTTCAAACGTAAAACATCGTACAGATTACGTTGAACAAAATGAAATCTAATAAATGAAGGCGGTGATTAATTTTCTTTACCAGAACACATGAATATAATAGAAAAGACGTGAACATATTTGACAAAATCCGATGAAAATTACAAATATAACATCAAACATTTAAACTTGATTCATGCATTTGGGATAGATAAGTACTGTAACACGTCTTATAGTAATGCGAATTCACACTCAGCAAAACAGTCACAATCCGGAATAAGTCACGTTTGGTAATTAAAAGATTAGACGACGTAATGACAAACCACAATTTACCATGTGGTAATAATGTCCTTAGCTAATTTGGTCAAAGACATATTGTATGGATCCACCAATTCGTGATGGTGTCCATAAAATTTACGGAGTGTCAATTTTAATCTGTCCTCCTCATAACTTTGTTGGAGCAGTTTCTGCGTAAGGAGCACACTACTGTATATGTAAAAGCACGAGAATAACGTATCAATTGTGATATGTAAACACCATACGAAGGGGTAGAGGGTTTGTTACTGCTGAGAAAGGGGAAATTGATTATTGGGAAGTTGAAGTTGTCCCGTTTATCATAGATTTTCGTGTGAAGTCGTGTAACTGCGTCAATATTCAGGAAAATATCAAGGCATGAAGCAGTCCTTCTAGTATCAGTAGTATTCTTAATTTCAAGTTCACTGGGATATATGAGATATAAGTATGGGCTGAAATATGGGTTATTCAATGATAGAACATCACCAATATATCGGAGAGTAAAATTAAAGAATTTCGCAACGTGCTTTTTATTTTTGTCTTTTAGAAGGTTCTGAATGAATTCTGCTTCATACGAGCACAAAAACAAATCGGCCAGCAGGAGTGCCAATTGGAATACCGACTATCCGTTGAAATATAAATCCTGCAAACTCAACCAATATATTGTCGATCAAAAAGTCCAGCATTTTGATAATACCATTTTCAGTATTTTTTCTGGAAGATTCAGTGTGAATTTCCACAAAATATGAACTATTGTAACCCAAAACAAAATATTTGTATCTACAATTCCCATTTTTAAAGAAAAAACTGAGATTGTGAAGTCGATCTTTCAACTGAGCATGGGGAATATTAGTATATAGCGTAGAAAAATCAAAAGTTTTTATGTTGCTGCAAAATTGCAAAGATTGTGATCGAAGATGAAGCAGTAGATCTTTCGAATTTTTGAGTATCCATATCTGGTTAACACCACTGGTAGACTATATCTCATCACAATATTTTTGAAGCCCATCTTTAACTGTAGAAAGAATAGTAGTCAGTACTTTAGAAAGATGTTTAGTCGAACATTTTGAAGACCCAGCTATGTATCGTTCTTTATATGGAGTGTTGTGTAATTTAGGTATCCAGTATAATGAAGTTAAGTTTTCATCGTTTTCTTTGATGTTGATACCAAAAGAAAAAAGAACAGATTTATAATTTTGTAAAATTTCGTCTTTGTAAATGATGTTAAAGAATTGTAATATCAAATATGTTTATAGATATAGGAAGATGTGGTGTGAGTGCCAATGAGACAACTCTCCATCCAAATAACAATTAAAAAGCAAACCATTATAGGTTGAAGTACGGCCTTCAACACGGAGCCTTGGCTCACACCGAACAACAAGCTATAAAGGGCCCCAAAATTACTATTATGTATGCTACATACAATATGTTATAACTGTTGATATTACGTTTTGTGTGTAATTAAATATTTTGTAACTTCTACTCTAGTTTACAGTATTCTGCGGCTGTGTTCAAATCACTAGTTAACTATTGAACACAGTAGAATACCAAAAATGCCAAAAATATCATTTACTCTCCACATCTGTTTAACCTATGATTGACCGACACATTACTCACTAGAAATTAGCATGTCTAATACCACCCACTTGTATGAAAGCTAAATCAGATCAAATAAAAAAGGGACTTTTATTTACAAAGTCCGGTTACGTGTATTTATTTGTCATGTTTCTTAGTATTATACACCCCCAAATCAGAGTACAAAACATCGTATTTGTGCAATTCTAGATCGTCAAATAGATGGGATTGAATCGTAAGAAACCTTTTGTCAAAGATCGTTATCTATATCTCCTTTGAAAGACGAAATTGCGATTTATATCACAAGAACCTTAGAAGACATTTTGATAAAATCAGCAGAAAAAAGACAGTGATGTTGTCGTTACGAATGGGCCATCTACATTTGTGGAATTTTGTATAATGTTTGCACTAATTTGCTTTTTTCTTAACCGACTTTTGCACTAATTCAACTGTCATTTTACCAATTTTGTATAACGTTTGCATTATATCTGTATGATTTAACCTATTTTGTGCTCTTGATTTAATGGTTACCGTAACCTGAACTTAACGAACGTTTTAGTAAAAAAAATAATATCTTGATAAATATGTAATAAGAGAATCTTAATTTGTTTATACAAGCATATACAAAGTTGATGAGCATTGAGGATCCAAAATTCCAAAGAGTTGTGCCAAATACGGCTAATGTAATCTACTCCTGGGGTAAGAAAATCCTTAGTATTTCGAATAATTCAAAGTTTTGTAAACAGAAAATTTACAAAAATGACCATATAATTGATATTCATGTCAACACCGAAGTGCTGACTACTGGGATGGTGATACCCTCGGGGACGAAACGTCCACCAGCAGTGGCATCGACCCAGTGGTGTAAATAGTTATCAAAAGTACCAGGATTATAATTTTATACGCCAGACGCGCGTTTCGTCTACATAAGACTCATCAGTGACGCTCAGATCAAAATAGTTA
Source organism: Mytilus trossulus (assembly GCF_036588685.1). Classification (NCBI taxonomy): domain Eukaryota; kingdom Metazoa; phylum Mollusca; class Bivalvia; order Mytilida; family Mytilidae; genus Mytilus; species Mytilus trossulus. The sequence continues at coordinate 75,435,389 of NC_086379.1, forward strand.
AAAAGCCAAATAAATACAAAGTTGAAGAGCATTGAGGATCCAAAATTCCCAAAAAGTTGTGCCAAATACGGCTAAGGTAATCTATGCCTGGGATAAGAAAATCCTTATTTCTTTGTAAAATTCAAAGTTTTGTAAACAGGAAATTTATAAAAAAAAAATCACCACATTATTGATATTCATGTCGACACCAAAGTGTTGACTTCTCTGCTGGTGATACCCTCGGGGACGAAACATCCACCAGCATTGGCAGCAACCCCAGTGGTTTAAATAGTTATCAAAAGTACCAGGATTATAATTTAGTACGCCAGACGCGCTTTTCGTCTTCATTTATAAGACTCATCAGTGACGCTCATATCAAAATATTTATAAAGCTAAACAAGTACAAAGTTGAAGAGCATTGAGGATCCAAAATTCCAAAAAATTGTGCCAAATACGGCTAAAATAATCTATGCCTGGGATAAGAAAATCCTTAGTTTTTTGTAAAATTAAAAGTTTTGTAAACAGGAAATTTATAAAAAAAAAATGACCACATTATTGATATTCATGTCAACACCGAAGTGTTGACTACTAGGCTGGTATTACCCTCGGGGACGAAACGTCCACCAGCAGTGGCATCGACCCAGTGGTTTAAATAGTTATCAAAAGTACAAGGATTATAATAAAGTTCGTCAGACTCGCGTTTCGTTTAGCATGTTTTATAGACCATATAAATGTTTGACAGTCTGTATTTCCATATCCGTACCACTCATATGTCTAGTAATTATTATAGTGTTTGTCAACAAAATTTTGACGCTCGGTCTTTTCATTTCAGTTTTATGGAAAAACGAGTTGCTATGGAGCAGAAATGCATATGTTTTTTTTGGACTTGTTAATAGGTATATTTCTTTGGTTTGAGGAAATGCAGCACTCTAATTGATCGAAATTTCCATTTGAAACAAATTATGTAGGCTTTATACAAAATTCTCAGAAATGATCCTGAATATGTTTAATTGTCATTTGTTCCATGTTTGCATTGTATTCTGATTCTTTGTAAATATTTTTTAGGGTAAATTTATTTCTGTTTGATGTGATGCTGTTCTAATCTTATTTTAATTGTCTTTTGTTTATACTGTATCTTTTCTGTGGTAATCTGTTATGTAATAGGGAAATGTGTGTTAACACCTGAGCAAACATCCAACCTCATATCTTCTTGCAAATTCTTTGACCTGACTATTAAACCATCCTGATCTAACTTTCGGCCCTATATTTTAATTTTGCTAATAAATGTGTCAGTGAACAAAATCCTCAAAGTCACACATAATGAGTTCATATTAATTTCATAGTAATTTAAATAATTTAATTACCCCTGATTTCTTTCAGAACACACCATTTGAACTCATGATATGTAAAATTGAGGATTTAGTGCTCACATTATTATCAACCTAATTTTTCCTGCTATCACCTATCTTGTAAATAAACTCCTGGGAAATACTGTGTAGCAATGCCATTGGTATCCATGTTTGAATTAAGCATAAATCATAATTTAATTACAACTTTTATTTTATATATATACATCACAATTATAATTTGGCCCTTGGGGAAACTACTCAGCTAAAAAATTAAATTTTTTGCTCCATGCCTAAACCAAGAGCCTAGCTATGTGCATACTGAAAAGTAGCAAAGTATAGACCCCTGGCTTGACATCACACCAATCCAATTGGAACGATGGTTCAAAATAAATGCATGAGGCTATCAGGAAGCATATGAGGCTATCATTCCTAGAGGCTATCATGCCTATGAGGCTATGAGAAAGCCTATAATGAGACAATGAGGAAGCCTGTAAGGAGGCTATGAGGAAGCCTAGTAGTGTTGATGTTGAATTGGTGTTGGAATGAATTTGTATGAAATTTGACAGTTTATCCCCAGAAATTCTTGGGGGATGAGTGAAATTTTTGAAACAACCAGTGATAAAATTTCATAAATGGCCATAACACAGATGGTAACAGCTGAGTGTCCCCAAGGATTTGTGAGGTTAGGGAGGGGGTTTCTTCAATAAAGCCATGAAATAAAAAAAAAAAAAAAAAAAAAAAAAAAATAATAAATGTTATCACATAATAATACACAATATCAAAATCAATTTTCAAACAAAAACAATATCATCCAGAATCTCTGTAAAAAACATGCGTATGGAATATTTGAAAATGAGCATGCCCTTAAATTCTACCTACTTTGAGCTGTTTTAATAGATGCTGGTGTTACCCTAATGTATCTGATGTAACTATCTGAATGTTTTTATCAAGTGATCTTCTATTTGTGCCTTACCAGCACTTGTAGCTGCCCCAATTCTAAAACTATGACCATTATAATGACTTGAGTTGAAACCACATATATCCAGTACTTTTTTAATACAAGTGATGAAATATTGTCTCTCTAGAGGTTTCTTATCAATGGTTATGAAAAGTGGATCAGTTTGATTAGTAGGAGAAAATTATTTCCTTATTTGTATATATTCTAACAAAATTGTGTAAGGGCAGATAAGCTGACCTAATTTATGTTGCTGTATATTTATGCCTTTTCTAAAAGGATCTGTTTTTGATTGTTTTAATTTCAAAACTACTAAGTCTGAGTGAAATACAACATCTTCAATACATAAATTAATATGTGGATCAAACTGTGAGGCCTTTGACACTGTAAACTCGCCACATCTCAAAAATCCATAAAATGCGACAATGCATGCAGTTTTTAACATTAAATCAGTGAACTTGGAACAAAAACCTTTTCTCAAACAATTTACAATTTTTTCCAAAAATTTCGAAAGTTATTGGTAATCTTATGTGATTTTTTGTTTTTTGCAGTCTTTTTACAGAATTTAAAACATAATCAAGTCTGATTAAAGGTGTATTATGAGCAGATTGTAAGGGATCATTTTGATTACCCTGTACATATTTATACCTAATTCCACATAAATATAGTTTAATGGTAGAGTATTGTAAACTCAGAATTTGAAAGCAGTGGGCTATGAAATAAATTAAAATATCCTCAGAAATAGGAGGTAAATTAGAAAATTGAAAACCATTCAATAACATAAAAGTCTCAAATTTTCTGAACCCAGTATCATAAACAGTTCTTGTAGTATTAGCAATAGCACTGTTCCAAAGTTCATTCACTGCTTGATTTAGGACCACATTACATCTGAGCTGCTTGGGCACTTCATTGGATGTTGTGCTGCACTGGGAGCTAGTTTGCGGAATCTGTCTATCTGTAAACGAGATAGAGCATCACTTATATCATTCTGATATCCTGGAACATGTTTGGCACTAAAATGAAAGTTAAATTTACAAGCACACCATGTAAGTTTCCTCATTAATTTCATTATTTGTAAACACTTTGAACGGCCCTTTTTTACTATAGCCACTGTAGCTTCATTGTCACACCAGAAAAGAATGCGTTTTGTTGTCCACTGTGAGCCCCACAGTATTGCGGATACTACAATGGGGTATAAATCAAGAAAAGCCATTGAAAATGTTTTGTCAGGATAAGCAATGTTTGATGGCCATGATGAATAAAACTATTCTCCCTTGAAATATCCACCAAATCCTTTTGTTGATGAGGCATCAGTAAAAAGTTCCATATCATAACTTGAGTAAAATTGTCTACTGTAAAACATGTTCACACCATTCCAGCTGCTCAGAAAAAGTAACCAAAATTCTAGGTCAACACGGCATTCCTTATCTAATTTAGCATAATGATGCAAATCATTGACAGTAGTGGACAGCCCTATGAGGTATGAAACAAAGGATCTACCAGGTGAAATGACACGTGAAGCAAAGTTTAAGTGACCCAAAAGCTGCAACAATTCCCTTTTTGTACAAGATTTTTTCCTGCATAATTTTTTGATGAATTCACAAATGCGATAAACTTTATTAAGAGGTAGTCGAGCTTCCATTTTTTCAGAATCTAGAATAATACCCAAATATTCTAAACATTTTACAGGACCTATTGTCTTATGTTTTGCTATAGGAATGTTCAGTTTTTTGAAAATCATCATCATTATAGCCATAGTCCTCTCACCATCAGCATCTGGTGGATATATGGTTAGGAAATCATCCAATAAATGCAAAATGCTATTAACTTTGTTATTGTTTTCTGCAATATGCCACAAAGCTTGGGATAAATGGTCAAAAATTTTGGGGCTTGAACGACATCCAAAAGTTAAACGGACATAAACATAATACATTTTTTCCCATTTTATGCAGAAAAGAGGCCACTGACTTGGTACAATTGGACAATTTTTGAACGCGTCGGTTATGTGGAACTTGCAAAGCCAGGAATTTCTTCCAAATTTCAAAATAACATCAATGGCGTCATCTATTCTAACATAAGACATTGAGCAATCCTGTTTGTCAATAAGATCATTAACACTTAAATGTTTATTATCATTATGTGGTGAAGATAAGTCCAATATTAAACGCTTTTTACCAGAATATTTCCCTTCTGCAATACCAATTGGGCTTACCCTATATTTTTGAAAAGGGGGATCCTTAAAAGGCCCATACAAGAAACCTTTAAAAACTTCTTTCTCTATCAAATCAGAAACCACATCTGGTTGTGTCCTAGCAGATAAACTATTCCTACATTCTTTTGTAGGTAAATCTGTTGTAGATACCATAGTATCAAATCCTTTCTCTAAGCCATTGCATAAATAGTTAACAAATTTTTTGTCAGGATGAGAAATTAATTCTTTTGCAAGTGTAATAACATTAATTGGAGTAGTAGCCAGATATGGGAAATCATGTAGTCATTGACCTTGCTTATTTGTTGTTATTTTCTCAAACTTTTGTGAAGAGTTTACTGTATGTGGCTTAGCTTGTACTTCAGTCCTACCTTTAGAGGGGAAAACTTTTTGACAAGATAATAGGGTATGACCAGCGACTTTACATCTGCTACAGATATGTGAAAAATGACAAAAACTCCTGGTACAACCCCTACTGGTATTAAAATTATTGCACACCTCCCGCCCAGAATGATAAATTTTCTTTCTACCTAACTTATCAGAAGTGTCTACCTGCCTTGATACTTTATCTGGGTAGTCTTGATATGTCATGGAGGTTTGCATAGGACAAAAAGCAGTAGTGTGATGAACCAAATTACAATTTTTGCAAACATTTACATTCCCACCAGCAACTATTAATGAAAGAAGATCCCTATCTCTTTTGCTCCAGTCAACCTTAATCCTTCTCTCCCTTAAAAGAGCTGCTGATTTTGCAGAAAACAATTTATGGTAATCATAAAATCTGTCACCATAAAAATTACTAATATCTATAATCTCATCTTCATAAGCATCTAGCTCTGCTCTACGGTCAGGGTAAACTGATGACATGACCCTCTTAAACTTGTCAAATGCCTTAATGAATTCTTGAATTGTGAGTTTTCTATTAAGATGGGGATCTGGCTTCCCAGAAATATTTAACTCTAACCCATTAGCTGCAACAGAGTGAATTTGGGGAGTTTCATAGTTTGGGATAAGAAGAGATGCCAAATTAACATCCTTACCGTCAATGATTTGCTTTTGAATAGAAGGAGATATAATGTCCACATTAGAATATTCATCCGAACGCACTCCACATGAAACATTTCCAACTTGTGGTCCTGAGATGAAAGATACATGCTCTTGTGTATTTCCATGTAAAACGGTATTATTTCCTCTGTTAGAAGTTTCACTCCTACTCCCAATCCCTGCATGGTTGTACCACTGTTGAAGGTTGAATTCGCGATCTCTACCTGTGTCATGAGTACAATTGTCTCTGTAAATTAGCTGTTTGAAGGTCTCTTGAAGTCCTTCAAAACACTGAGCTATGTTCCTGTCTGTTCCACCATTCTCATTTTCACCATTTGAAACACTGCTTCTGTGTTGATGCACTGATTCTGCTAAGGTAATTGGAAGAGTGCTCTCTGGTGAGGAATCTGTGTTAATCTCATCACTAACGGTGTCTGTCTGTTGTGTCTCTAAAGATGTTACTCCATCAAAACAATTCTCTAAATAAAGTTGTTTTAACACTTGTTTTGACATACCAGAAGGTGTTCTTATTCCCTTTTTGTTAAGTTCTTCTTTTAGTTTGTTTATTGTCCAGTTAGAAGGGTTATTAGAATCCCATTTGGTCTCATACGGAGAACTCCTAGTTTTCCTTCGAACACCTTTTCCTCTGCCAGACATTTTGTTGTCAGTTACATATATTCCAAAATAATGTTTATTTTTTTCAGGTTATATAGTTTGAATTATATTTAGTTGTTTAAAAACTGTAATATAGCTTTTGTAAAGTAATCCAAACACTGAAAGTTCAAGTTTTTAGCTAAAACACTATTAGCACTATTAGCCAAGATTATTCTATAACTGCTTAATCTGCATTTAGATAAATGAATACTCAAGGCAGCATACACAGGTTTTTAATACACAACTTCTTAATGGGATACTCCTAAGTGGGAGGAGTTAAAACTGCACCCAGATTAATGTATCAAGAAACAAAGGACAAAGGAAGCCAAATGCCACAAGTGGTCACTAATTAACAAGACATGTATATTTGTATTGGAACTGATGAAATTAGACCTCCTGCTAAGAACATGTGATAAACTTCATATCTAACTGATTGACATATGATAATAAATCTGTTTCATCTCAACAGCAAAGAAAATACACATCCTGGGAAAATCCTAAAATAATGACTACTGAGTAATTAAAATCAAATTATGTATAAACATAACTTATATAACATATAAGCACCAATTTTTTCACATGTTTATCCCCCGTTTTGCAATATTTTGTATCAAATAAAGCAGATTGTTGCCATGGTTACACCAAACAGAGATTATATTTCACCATTATAACTATTGGAAATCAAATCTATAACAAATGCATAATACAAATATTAAGCCTTATTTGTTTGAAAGGAAGGGAAAGAGGGTGTTAAATGCTGGGTGTCAATTTTAAGTTTTTTACCTAACTGTGTATTGCTACCTTATATTTGAGTTGTATGTAACCTCGGTGGCTGTGACAATTCTTACGATAGCTTGCAATTTTCCCAAAAAAATAAAAGAAAATCTATAATCTGCTTCCTTTAAATTTATCCTTCTCAAGATCTTGAAATAGTTTTAATCATCGCAAAATGTCTTTTTTATACAACCTGATGACCTTTAATAACCTCAACTAAAAGCTGCAGTAATAGAATAGAATAATCTTTTGATGTAAATATGAAGTGTTAACAACAAACGCCAAGATACATAGAAACTAGGTATCAAATAACATCTGCCATACTCCTGACTTGGTACTGGACATTTTGGGAAGAAATTGTTGGTTGAACCTGGTTAAATGGCTAGCCAAACCTCCCGCTTGATATGAAAATGCTAAAAATATCCATAACATGACATTACTTCGTGAAAGAAATACATTACAAAAACACACAAGAACAGACATCACAAAGAAACGCATTAACAAATAATATAATCTAGAGGACGTAAATATGATCACATGGGATGGAAGTTCTAATCTGGTATTACCTGCACCCTTTTCGTCTCGTTTGGAATTCATGTGCTCCCTTAAGTTTTAGTTTGTTATCTTGATTTGTCCTTTCTTAATTGATAAATAAACTCATCATAAACGAGATTTGAACATTGGAAAACTGCTCTTGAGTTTATTAAAGGGAAACTTCGCAAAAAAATCAAAAATTGATATTATGTCCATTCTGTATAAAAATGCTCAAATTTATAAATATTAAAGTTTTATTCCGCTAGATAAGAGATCACCATCGATTTTAAATTTTGAGTATCAGTTCTCGGCCTTCCGCCATTTTGTTATCTTGTCAAAATAAAAATCACGATAGGTCTATAAACCACAAAGAAACAAAACTACAGTAACCGATGTAGTCTTAATTACGTGTCGATATCTTGTCAATCGTACGGTTGTTTTATCTGACTAACTTACTTGATACGGACAATGTTCTTATTTTTTTAATAACCATATAGTCTGTTATTTTTAAACTGTTAATATTGGAATCGGTTAAAAAGTCAAAGTTCAAATCATAAATAAGTGTTGCGTGAAAATTGTTTTCGAAAATCTAATTCGTTCATAATTCTTTAAAGTAATATACTTTATTCAAATAAATTAGGATCTTCGCTCCACTGATCACCCGCATGGCTTAAGGTATTACTCCCAAAGGTATTGTGAGGGGTGTAAGGTGACACGTCCAGGTATTCAAGCGATTTCCTGTCGGGCTTGCAAGTTCATGCATCGTTTCACTTCTGTAGGTATTGATCAGTGTACACGGCCGATAACTTATAACTGAACTATCAGGTGCATGTATAATATACATCTCTGTCTTGCGTGTCCGAAAGTGATATAATATACTAGTCATTACTTAACTCATACGCTTGTTTATAAATAAAATTTCTGGTGTAAAGAATATTATTTATAAAAAAAAAAAGATACAAAAAAAAAATATAAAAAATTGAAGATATATAAAAATATACGTATTTTTTCCAAGGGTAAATTTGGGAAAATCAGAGACATATAATTCAGAGACATATAATTGTATTATATGTCTCTGGGAAAATGTAATATTTACTCGTTGTCAATAGTAAAGGACATAAAGTCACAGGACATAAAGTTACAAATTTGATAGGACGAAAAGTCACAGGACAAAAAGTCACAATTATTTTTTTGACAATTGTTTGAATATGTAAGAGAAAGATCTTGAAATATTTTCTTTTTATTACATCTATTTATTTTTCAGTGTAGGACATTGTTCATAAGCTTTGTTAAATGAAAAGTTATCAAATTTTAATCATGCAAAGGGGACATTTCTTGGCACCATGAACCCATTTAAGTACAAAGTCACTTTGACATTTTGTTTTCAGAACAATTATTTGTTCAATTTTTAAAAAACTTCTGAAGTAGAAAAATGTTTTTTCTTTATTCGTTCATATTATATTCCGCTTCGGTAGAGTTATCTTCAGTGAGTTCCAGTTATTAATTTATACGTGGCTTTTAAAAAGTCTAAATCTAAGTGTTCTCATTCATTTATTTGCCTAATAAAGACAAATAAAAATACTTTGGTAAAGCTATTTATAATTTCTAAGTTCTCCTTTTTATTACACATCAATCAAGGACAAAAGGTGTAAATCATTTCAATCGGACATATGATTTAAGTTTCCCGTCTTTAACCGAAAATTGTGTATTTCTTAGTAAATTAACTTATTTGAATTAAAATAAATAATAGCACCAAACATAATTAAATAATTCCACGGCGATCAATTTTTATTTGTCACCAACTTCAATATATATTTTAAATATGTATATTGAATGCTCCCTTGTCTTATAATTCACTGATCCGAATAGACAGTCACACCTGGCAAGATGTGCCCGAGAGGCGTGGTTAAATAACGAAGTGCAAATAACAATTTACCTTTCAACAAGCCATCTACGAGTATTGCCACAGAACCGTGAATACACACATCGTATCAACCAAGTCATAGCAGAGATAGTAAAAGGTCAATAAGAGTACATCAACATATTGTCTTTACAGATTATTGTACTTTACTTTGTTCACCTTATCAGTCCGAAAATATATTAATTAAAAATAAATTTATAACTTTTTGTGTTGTCTACAAAAATAATTCGAATATATACGTTTAAGGTGTCATACCACCAATTACTCCCACAAATTTAGAACGTATGTGAAAGTAGGCCTACTCGGACAAAAAATAGTGCATTTGATGTCATTGTTTACTTAAACTAACCAACAAATTGGCAGAAATGAAACTTTTGGTGAAAGAGAAATATGTTAAGACCATTTTGAGCTAAAATTTACTTGTTTATGAGTTTGCATTCAAAATTGAGGATTAATGCACTCCATAGTATACTAATTTAAGATTTCCAGAAAACCAGGGGTTATTTTTAGCGGTACCTCTTTTCGGAAGACCTTTTCTTTTTTATATGATTTTAAACACCTGTTGAAAATTGGCATGTAGAAAGCTGATACATGTGTGATTCAGGATATACCTGGTTTCTATGAAGTTAAACTTAAGGTAAAATATTTAGAAAGCTATGAAAATTGTAAAATTTGGTTGAACAGATAGGGACTTTTAATTGGTGGTATGACACCTTTAAGAAAAATGCGGTGAAACATCAAAATCAGAAAATAATTGTTTTTTTTTGTCTCAACTGATCATTTGAGATAATAGTAGCCACATTTCAATCCTTTTGGTGGCAAAATGTCACATATTGCAAATTTAGAGCCTAAAACTTGAGTTTGTGCTATTTTTAGCTTTTCCCATCCTGACAATATGCTTTTATATAAAAAATGTCATAAATTATGTTATAAATGCACAGAAAGTCATTCTGTGGTGTTGAACATTGAAACATAGGTTGTTTACTACTCCCAAACAATTTTTTTCATGCAGATTTAATGAAATTATTTGATTTTTACCCCTTATATCATTGCGTCATACTATGTACTTGGCAGATAGCATAGCCTAATGTAAACACTGCAGAAACTCACAAAAGAACCATTTTTTATTCCAAATGAAATTTTTATATCTTAAATTTGATTATCTGATGTAAATAAACACAGTTAAATGACCATGACTGCACTTTTGATCAATTTGTAGTACTTTACTGACACCAGATGAAAAAAAGGGGGGTCAATATTCCTAGATACTTCAATACCTTGGATTTTTTACTCAATTCATTGCAAAAATTGTGGAAAGTCTTTAAAGAAGTAGTACAAACAAGGAAAAATCAGCAAAAACTGATCTTGATATTGAAAGTTTATGTTCCTGTAGCCCAAAATGAAATTTTCAACTATTTTCTATCAAAGTCATGCATTACAGTCAGTTTAAATTGAGCTGTGAAATTTTTAATATAAGTCACATAATGCTCAGATAGGCTGTTCTTAACTACAAATTGACTAAGGATTAAGAATAAAGCAAAATAAAAGATTTCTAATCAATTTTTTTGTCTCTTTAGGTGTCATACCACCAATTACTCCCACAAATTTAGAACGTATGTGAAAGTAGGCCTACTCGGACAAAAAATAGTGCATTTGATGTCATTGTTTACTTAAACTAACCAACAAATTGGCAGAAATGAAACTTTTGGTGAAAGAGAAATATGTTAAGACCATTTTGAGCTAAAATTTACTTGTTTATGAGTTTGCATTCAAAATTGAGGATTAATGCACTCCATAGTATACTAATTTAAGATTTCCAGAAAACCAGGGGTTATTTTTAGCGGTACCTCTTTTCGGAAGACCTTTTCTTTTTTATATGATTTTAAACACCTGTTGAAAATTGGCATGTAGAAAGCTGATACATGTGTGATTCAGGATATACCTGGTTTCTATGAAGTTAAACTTAAGGTAAAATATTTAGAAAGCTATGAAAATTGTAAAATTTGGTTGAACAGATAGGGACTTTTAATTGGTGGTATGACACCTTTAACATAGAAAATTTATCTCATGAATATGTACAATTGAACGTCTGTGCGTTTTATCTTCTTATTATCGGATGGTTATTTAGATAAAGCGTAAGTCATCGGCGCGCTTACGATTACGTTAAAATATGATTAAAAACCAAGACTTTTAATGATTGTATTTTAAATCCCGGCATGCAAAAACCAGGAGAAAACGTCACGACCTACAGGAAGTAGTTAATATTTTTTCATTAAATTTTGAATTTCTCCTTTATTACTGCACATATAGCAATAAAACTTTGTGAATATATATATTATGTCATAATGAACATATTTAAACCATAAGTGAAAACTCGTGAATTTTCCCTTTAAATACAGGAGATGTGTAATTGTAAATAAATAAACTATTCACCTGCAGAGACCTACGGTGAGGATGTAAACAACAATAATTCACCTTTAAGTAAATGATATAGTTATTTGCAGAAATAAACCTACATGGCTTATTAATAATTGAAATATGTGTTCTACATAACTGCTTTAGATTGAAAGAGCACTGTAACGGACACTGTGAAGAAGTAAAATTTTATTTAAAGTGTAAGTTATTTATCAAAAGTTAAAAATGAAAATAACATTAATAAATTATAGGGGTGCAAGTCTGTTTTTAACCACATTTCAGAAAACAAAATCATGAACAAAGCTATATGTTGAATATTGAATATTTTGTCCGACAAAATAAAAAAAAATATCGCTTTACTAACAACACTACGTGACAGAAATACAACACAAACGCACACAGGAACACTCATCACAGAAACAAATAATATAATGACGATGACGTAGATGTTATTATATGGAATGAAAGTTCCAATATTGTGTTACCTGCACCCCTTCCGATCCCTTTTGTAGTTCATGTGTTTCCTAAAGTTCAGGTATGGTACCTTTATTTTTCTCTTCTTAATCGATTAACAAGATTTGAATATTGAAAAAAAACTATTCTCACGTTATTAAAGTACAGCCCTTACGGTCATTAAACTTTCGAGCATTATTTTTGTACTCAGACTCGAAAATCAACCAAACGAATTGGTGAATTTCATGTTTCGAGCATGATTTTTGTGCTCCAAGCACTAAGCAAAGTTTTATGCCTTCAAGGCTAAGAGAAGTTGTATGAGTGTAAATAAATAAACTTTTAACCTGTCTCAGGACATGGATGTAAACAAAAACATTTCACCTTGAAGCAAATATTATATTAATTTACAGATATATACCTTCACGGCTTCTTTGTAATTAATAGGTTGAAAGAGCACTGTAACGAACACTGTCAAGAAGAGAACATTTTTTCAATGTGTTAACAATTTATTAAAAGTTAAAAATGAAAATAAAAATATATAAATTATAGGGGTTCAAGATTTGATTTTGGGGATTAACCACATTTCAGAAAACAAAAGCATGAACAAAACTATATGTCAACAAATGGATCTGAAATTATCTAAAGTTACAATCTTGTGTTACCTGCGACCCTTTCTGTCCCTTTTGTAGTTCATGTGTTTTTTGAAGTTTAGGTATGCTACCTTGATTTTTCTCTTCTTATTTGATTTACGAGATTTGAACATTGAAAAACTATTCTCGCGTTATTTAAGTACATGCCTTACGGTCATAAAACTTTCAAGCATTATTTTTGTACTCAGACTCGAAAATCAACCAATCAAGTTGCTGGATTTCATGTTTCAAACATGATTTTTACGCTCCAAGCACTGATCAAAGTGTAATGCCTTCAAGGCCAAAAAATAGTTGAATGAGTGTAAATAAACTATTCAGCTGCCTCAGGGCGTGGATGTAAACAATAATATTTCACCTTCAAGTAAATATCATATTGATTGACAGATATATACCTTCACGGTTTCTTTATAATTAATAGGTTGCACGAGCACTGTAACAAACACTGTGAAAAAGTGAACATGTATTCAATGTGTTAATAATTTATCAAAAGTTTAAAAATGAAAATAACATAAATAAATTATACGGGTTAAAGTCTGTTTTTTTTTTTATTTACCACATATCAGAAAACAAAAGCATGAACAAAGCTGTACGTCCACAAAAAGACCTGAAATTATCTAAAGTAAAGTTTCTTTATCAACATAAACATGATATAGTCGATGCAATCACTACCACACACAAATATGTTATCGGCTGAATGAAGCCACGAAACAGTACTGAATTGTCTGTAAGTAAATTTTGTGAACTGTACTGAATTTTGTGCTTTATTTGATTTAACATGCTGATTTATTCACACATTATTATTCTGACCTTTCAGATTGTACTAATATTTTTATGACCGTTTTAAACTTAAATTCATGGACTAGTTGATGTTAAAATAATTGCATATATTGTCCGACAAAATTATAAAACAAAATATCGCTAACCTAATAACACTTCGTGACAGAAATACAACACAAACACAAACAGAAACACTCATAACAGAGCCACACACAAACCAACAAATATAATCAGATGACGTAGATGTTATTATATGGGATGAAAGTTACATTCTTGTGTTACCTGCACCCCTTCCCGTCCCTTTTGTAGTTCATATGTTCCCTAAAGTTCAGGTATGCTACCTTGATTTTTCTGTTTTTAATCGGTTTACGAGATTTGAACATTGACAAACTATTATGGCGTTATTTAAATACAGGAGAAGTTGTATGAGTGTAAATAAATAAACTATTCACCTGCCTCAGAACATGGATGTAAACAATAATATTTCTTCTTCAAGTAAATGTCTTATTAATTTTCACCTACCTACCCGACTTCTTAATAATTGGAAAACTGTTCTACAAAACTGTTATTCATTGAAAGATCACTGTAACGGACACGATGAAGAAGTCACAGTTAGTTTAAAGTGTTTATTAAATGTTTTAAAATGAAAATAACATTAATGAATTATATCGGTCCGAAGAGCTTTTCTGGATAAACCAAATATCTGCGAAAAATAGCAATAATAAAGCGATATGTCCACACATGGACCTAGGATAACAGTTTTGTTTGAGTGCGATGGAACGATATTTAAAACATGTCAAAATTGATGCATTCACTACCACACACAAATATATAATCGTCTGAATGAAGCCACAGAACAGTACTGAAGTGTCTGTAAGCAAATTGTTTGAACAGTACTGAATTATTGTCTTAAATTTGAATTAACGAAACTCGATAATACTTATATCTTAATGGCCGTTAAAGTCAAAATAATTGTATATATAGTCTGCAGAATAATAGATAAAGAAAGATAACAAAGTAAATTTCGAGATTAACAATAACAATAACTTGTCAAAATATAAAATATACTATTAAGTTTTAACGAAGAATAAACAGCACCATTCGGATCCCTTCCAGTTCAAACAGTAAAATGGCTGAACACCGAACTATCAGTAATAATTTATTCATAGAAAACTAAATAAATGCGTTTGTTTATGCTATGGAAGCTTTTACATCATATATTTACTACAATCCCGCTTGCTGCAAGTTAAATAGCCAACCAGTTGTCAAACAACACCACCTTTAGTATATTCTTTAATAAAAATACAAAACTTACAAAGGAAATTAAATAACGTGAAGTCAATACAACGTGACAAAACCAAACGCTGGACTATATTAACAAACAGAAAGAAGCAGCTCGTAACTTTTTTTCATTAAAACTTTATGTATTTAATTATAAATGCGCGGTTCATGCGATAGAAAACTATATATATATTCTGAAATTGTAACCTCCTTCATGAAACCGATTCACTTTTTGTTTTGTTATTTCCCTTAAATCTTAGCATACGTGACATAGATGTTAATTTTTTTTAAATTGAACTTGCTGTAAAAAAATATTAATTTTATTTAGGCAGACATATTCTTGGTTTTTCAAAACTTGTGCAAAAATAGTTGTCCTCTCGAACTTTTGTGGTATTCATCATATGAAGACTTGTTAAAGCGGTCATTGAAAAAACTGATATAGTTTTGAGCTTTACAATCAGAAATTATGTTTATAGCACAAAACAGTATTTTCAGAAAGTTTACTACATAAGTGTCAAAACTTGAAATGAAAAAAGATTATCACTTCATCTAGAATATGATCAACGAATGTTTTAATATCTCTTTTACATCATCTGCCTCTCTTTGTCATTTCACAGTGTGTATCTGTATGAAGTTTCTAGATGAGACAGGAAAAAGATTATAAATAAGAATTATCAAAATAGAGTTATCTTTCTTTGCTCTCTTATTATTATGTTCCCTTGCTGGTTATATGTACACCGTATGTATGCATCATTGTATGTATTGAGAGTATTATGATTTTCATTTATTGAAATGACCTTAATAATACATTTAATAAGACTCATTTAACTTTGAAATTGAATTTGAAAAAAAAATAAGTATTTGCAAATGGCGAATGGCTTTTATTTTTTTCATCCTCGCTAAGTCTAAAACCAAACTCTTTGAGCCAGGCTTGTACATTGTTTCAATTAAAACACACGAGCGACAAATATGGCAACCAGGGTTTAAGTGAACGATAATTTTAAAAAGATTGTTTGATAATAAATACATTAAAAAAATAACGAATCAATTCATTAAATGACATTTTAGCGGCGAAAATACGTTTTTGTTTTAAACCAACCAAATTTAACTCGTTGTAAATTGTGAAACCCATCATTAATTCGAAAACTCATCTTTATTATGGATTTTGTAAGGTTGGTACAAATCTAATCCATTTAAGCGTATATGGTCAGATCTATAATTATTTAACATTCATTTACCGGAAAACGCATGATTTAAAACCGTTAAGTTTTTTCATCTTTCTTAATTGTTGTTAACAAAATGCTTTCATTTGTGCATTCTACATATACAAATGTACATAGTTAACTAAATAAAAGAGCTTTTAAGAATAAAAATAAAACAGTTAATTGCATAATTGATTTTCCAAATCTATCGAAATTTTCAATTCTACCCGAACCAAATATTTTTTTCTGTTGTTGTCACAACATTTATCATCAAATAAATATCTGCTTTGAAAAAGCTCTAACTCGATTCTTAAATATAATGCCTAAATAACCCAACTTTTCATATCTAAAAGATAACAAATACTTGTTTACAAATAATAAAAACAGCTATGAATTTGAAATAATTAGAAGTGTTTTCTTTCATTAGCAATCGCAGAATTAATATATATGTCCAGAAGAATAATTTTATTTGGTTGCTTTGCTGTATAAAATTCTCCAAGGAAATACGAAGCAATGAGAACACAATACAAGATCTTTTTATTTATTCAAAATAATCATTGTTTTTTTTTCAAGATATCCCCAATAATTATATAAATAATCTTAATATTTTCATGATACTTTTTCTAGTCACAAAACCTATTATATAGGATATATATTCGACGATATAGTTTTTCATGACTGTATTGAGACCAAGACAAATGAAATTTACGCATAAACTTTTAACCCTTCTCCAATATAACAAACTTTCCATAATTTCTCAGTTTTTCAGTTGTAAAGCACCAATAGTAATTACATATCTGTCAGAGGACGATAATTGGAACGGGAAAACTGTTGGATCTTCAAAGTAATAACAACATACTAAATGAGTTTAATCGTGTAAGTTATAGTCAATAAGATTAAACCACATTTAACATTACTAAGTAACAGCAATTGAGTTGTTTTATTTTGTCCCTCCTTGTAATTGACGTATTACGTATTTTATGAGATGAAACTCATTTTTGTTTTATTCATGACTCGCATATAGTGCCATATACAGTTCAAGGACAAAAATATAAATTATATCATTCGTTTTGTTCAGTAAAACATGATAACACGCCAGATTAGATGAAATAAATTGGTATTGTGAATTAAATTTGATTCTGATAAATGAATACAAAAATTACTTACTGCTTATAAAATTGAGCAATTATTTGGTTTTTTTTTCGTTGTAGGATAATAATTCATCTATATATTTGAAAACAGATGAAGCATGAATTTGAAATTCAAATTTACTCATTAAGGAAATGCCAATGCCAACCGAACTAAAACTTTATTAAACTTGATCTTGAACCCAACAAGGTCGGATTACTTAAAAACAACAACGCCTATATAAAGGGGATATATGCCCTGCTGGTGAACGGTTTCACCAGTCCAGTAGTCAGCACTTCGGTGTTGACATGAATATCAATTATATGGTCATTTTAATAAATGTCCTTACACAATAAAATAAATAAAGGCAACAATAGTATAAGCTGTCCAAAACTCATAAATCCATGGACAAAAAACAAAATCGGGGTAACAAACTAAAACTGAGGGAAACGCATTAAATATAAGAGGAGAACACCAACACACCATTAAAATGTAACACACACAGAAACGGACAAACCATTAGACAAAATCTAATGAGAATAAAAAATATAACATCAAAACCAAATACATGAATTTGGGGTAGATAAGTACCGTGACACGTCTTATAGTAATTTACACTAGAAAATAAGAGAAAACAAACGACACAACGGAAACAACACGTTAAAATGTAACACACACAGAAACGAACTATAATATAACAATTGCCACATTCCTGACTTGGTACAGGAATTTTTTTAAGGAAAAAATAAATACGTATTTGGCACAACTTTTTGGAATTTTGGGTCCTAAGTGCTCTTCACCTTGTACTTGTTTGGCTTTACAACTCTTTTTTTTTTTTTTTTTTTATCTTAGCGTCACTGATGAGTCTTATGTAGACGACACGCGCATCTTGCGTATAAACTACAGTGCCTAGTATACAAATAATGACGACCCAACTAGTATCGACCCTAAGTACTACACCATTCAGTGGGACGAAAGATACCAGAAGGATAGTCAAACTAATAGATTGAAAATAATCTGACAACGCCATGGCTAAAAAGAAAAAGCAAAATCAGACAAATTATAGTACAGAAGACACAACATAAAAAACTAAAGACTTAAAAAGCATCACAAACACCACCAAAAAACCGGGGGTGATCTCATCTGTTCCGGAAGGGTATGCAAATCCTGCTCTACATGTGGCATCTGTCGTGTTGCTTATGTTATTACAAATCCGGTATATAGTCTAATTCGGTAGGTCACATTCATGAAAGGGGAAGGGTATTGTAGTGACTACATAAGGAACATATCGGATAGCTAATAGAATGAAAATAATCTGACAACGCCATGGCTAAAAAGAAAAAGCAAAAACAGACAAATAATAGTACAGAAGACACAACATAACAAACTAAAGACTTAAAAAGCATCACAATTATGTGGTCATTTTTATAAATTTCCTGAATATAAAACTTTGAATTTTCGAAAAACTAAGGATTTATTTATCTCAGGAATAGATTACCTTAGCCTCATTTGGCACAACTTTTTGGAATTTTGGATCCTCAATGCTCTTTAACTTCGTACTTATTTGGCTTTATAAATATTTTGATATGAGCGTCACTGATGAGTCTTATGTAGACGAAACGCGCGTCTGTCGTACTAAATTATAATCCTGGTACCTTTGATAACTATATAGCATCTGTGAAACGGTTATTCCATAACGGTTAACAATCTCTTGATGGCGTCTGTAATATGTACGCAGGGGGGATTTCAACTTCACCAACCTGGAACTTAAAATGTATACCATAAGTATATCGAATATATAATTTATAATAAAGAATGCATTACATACAACGAATTTAGTAGACAAACTTAGACATACTACAGATTAAATAGATGTTGATCAATGACATATTCTTAATTTTGCGACCAGAGGTGATGTTTGAAAAAGAATTAGGCAAAAATCAAAAACAAGTACAGTGTTGTAGAAGAAAACTGTGTGTACCTTATTACCTTTTATTTTTAGATAGAACGAACAGATTAATCTGTTAGTTTAAACATATTTTATTGTTCAAAATGACAAAAGTATCAGACACAAGTTTTACAAAACACATCAAATATTTCATACTAACAAATAATTTAAGAATAAAGACATGATAAATCTGTTGAAAATTTGAAACCCATTGCAATGCTTGGGCACATTCAAAAAGTTCTTATGAATTTAAATGGCATATACCTACGTCTACCTAAGTGTTTCAAAACGCAGGAGATCAGCTTGCTCCTCTATATTTGGCTCTCTTTCACTGTCACTATCACTGTTGAGTATTGTGCTACCTCCGATCATGAAGTTGTAATCTACTGTGTAGTCATAAATCATAGGATGTTCTTTCCAATATTTATCTAGTCCTCGTTCGAATGTTTTAACGTTTTTAGCAGTTACAATTGTCTCAGGAACATTGTCCAGACTTCCACTACTCTGTTGGTAAAACAATACTTTCTAAGGTCTAGCCTACTCCTGTGCTTGACTAACTTCAAAGAATGCCCTCTTGTTGTTGAACCACTACTTAATGTGAAAATACCACTTGATGCCCTTTCATCATAGATGTTATTGAGAATCTTGTACGTCTCGATCATATGTACAAAAGCATTTAAAAAAGCAGTGGTTTAATGCTATTCAGTAATTTAAACCAAATTTTGTAACAAACTGAAAACATGATAACGACAATGATTTTATGATTATCAATAAGCTAGTTTTGAAAAAGTAAGGGCATGATAAACAAGGACAAAATCAGCAGACAAAATAAAATAGGAAGTTATAAACTGAACAATAATTAATCTGCAGAAGTCTTTTGAGCCATAGGAGATATATAAACCAGAATTAGAACGCTTTATAACATCAACGGCACCAATGTTACTATACTAGAAGCGCATTCTGACAGTTGATATCTCTTCAGTAATGCTCACATTATCAACAAAATACATACAGCTAAATATGAAAATTTACTGATACATTCAAAAAGGATATTGCTTACAGTATGTAAAAGAATTGAATAGAAGAATTCCCCCGTATTCACTGGGGTAAAGCTGATGACCGTAACTGCATTAACGGTCATCCAAAGATGTCGGATAAAAAATTAGGTCAGTATATGTACTGTCTGTTTAAGTGTTTCTATATCATATTCTTTACAAATCATACATTGATACGATTCTAATTTATAAAAGATTCACACGGAAATCACTAATTACTACCGAAAATTGTGCATGAAACAGTAATTTCGATTTAAAGAAATCGCTCAGATGACCGTAAATCACAATCGAGATGAATGTAACAGAATCAGCGATTCATAACAAGGTTGACCGTAATTGGCTTTATGCCTACCGTTATTTGTAAATGATGACCGTAACTTGTAAAGGATGACTGTCAAATCTAAGATATATCCGTATTAATATAACTACCTTTTTATGTATCAAATGATTAATCGTGTTGGTACAAACTTACTTATTTTATATTAGAGTATTATCCTATAGGTAGAAAAAAATAAGATGTGCTCCAAATACATAGTTCACCATATGTATCCTTTTTTACGATGATTATACCCCACGCAACTACAGTGGAGATCACTTCTAACCTCTCATTAGAACTGTCAGAATAATCTGTCATAGAACTGTTCTAATCTGTCCTAGAACAGTTCTAGCTAGAACTGTTCTACCCTAGAACTGTTCTAGGTAGAACTGTCAGGATCAGTTCTAGGTAGAACTGACTAAATCAGTTCTAGGTAGAACTGTCAGGATCAATTCTAGGGTAGAACTGTCTAAAACTGTTCTAGGTAGAACTGTCCAAATCAGTTCTAACCGTAGAACTGTCAGCAGAACTGACTAAATCAGTCAGGACTGTAGAACAGTTCTAAATGACGTCACTACAGTAAGGGCACTTTAGAATTTAGAAGAAATAAATCACTTCCGATTACTTTGCTATTTAATAGCAGATTTTCTATATTTTTTACTAATCAAACGTTACATGTACAAATATCGAAGTGAATTGAAGGTTATCCAACTCATCGGAGAAACATTTTTATAAGATTGCATAGAAAACATCATTGTTTACGTTTCTTCGTTCCCCGTCTTTAACAGTCTCTTCATAAAACTCTGCATTTGATTCATGGAAGTTTAATCTTAATTTACCTTGTTTACCTTGGATTTACACTCATGATTTAAGATTCTGTTTTGACAAATGTTCAAACGAAAATTGTACAGTGGATGAATAATGGGATATTTTAACGAAAAAAGTGTTGTTAAACGTAAAAAAAACAATGTAGGCTACATTTGCATTATATCGTAAATAATCTGGGAGTGTGGAAGTTGGAACGTCAGAAAAATATACTCAATGTGAACATGAATGAAACATTTGCCACTGGACTTTAGGCTACAAACAAAACCAATCATTTTCCTCCTTCAAATTATTCCAAGAAGAGAACTTCTCATACATGTACTTTTCATTTTAAACTAAAGTATATGAATCAGTCATGTAGTGTTGGATGATGCCGTTAAATAGTTTTGTTTAAAAAAAAAACATCATGAACTACTCTGACTTAAAAAGTCACTTTTGTGACGATTCATTATTTAATAATTTAATTTTGGATGTAACGGGTCTCTGATTGGCTGACGTTATTTTGTTATCAGCCCATAGATAAAAGTTAGTCATGTGACCGTATTGTCATCAACGTTTTTTCATGGTTTGCCAAGGTTTAAATTGGAAGTTAGAATTAAATTATAAGAAATTCCAATATTTTTTTCTGTCTATTTGAAATAACATAAAAAAATGTGGTGCATGCACACTGTTAAAAAAAACCTGCTACCCGAGTTATTCAGTGTGCACCAAATTTTTTATGTTATTTCTTCATAGACAGAAAAAATATTACAGTCATTTTTTTAATAAATAATAATATTATCGATACACAGAGGAAATAAGGGCGCGCTTAAAATCTATTTTGAAATTTGGTATTGTCTTTATCATGCAGTATCTATCCTGACATAGAAATATTATTGGTTTACAATGAGGCCATACATGTATATATTTACATGATAAAGTATATATGTTCAGTTTTGGTTGATGCGGTCAAATAATGTTGTTATTAAAACAACTCAGTCTGATATATCGAAACTACTGAAATTTGTTAGCAATTCAATATTTTGAATATAAAGAGGACATGCTGTCATTTGAATTATACTATCCATCGTGATTGGTTGTTGTCTGCTCTTTGGTCGGGTTGTTGTCGCTTTGACACCTTTCGCCATTTCCTTTCTCAATTTTATAAGTGATTTACAATGCAGCTATATAATTATCTATATATTAAGATTTACATAATAAAGTGTAAATATGGTCAGTTTTGGTTGCTGCATACACACAATTTTGTTATACCAGTCTGTCTTCGGTATGAAAACTACTGAAATTTGTTTATGATGCAATATTTTTATTAAAAAGAGGACACGCTGACACTGTTAATTGATGCAAAAGAAATTAGGTGTTCCAATATTTCTATCATTTGTATTATACAATCAATTCTTATATAACAATATAACAGATTTACTATGCAACTAAAAGAGTTAACAGTACATGAAAAAGAGCAAATATGGTCAGTTTTGGCTGATGTAGTCATATATGGTCAGTTTTGGTTGATGCTGTCAAATATGGTCAGGTTTGATTGATGCAGACAAATAATTTCAGATATGAAATCTAACGATGTTTGTTTCTGATGCTATATTTTGAATAAAAGTAGGAAATGCTGGCACTCTCAATCGATGATTTTTTTTTTTGTGGTCTTTAATTTCCAATATTGCAGTTATTTATATACTACAGTCCCTCTTGACCTAAAATTATAACTGAAGTACTGTGCAGCTATATAGACTTGCATAAAAAAGCAGATATGGTCAGTTTTAGTTGATGCGGTCAGTAGATTTTATTACACAACTCAGTCTAAAGTATGAAAACTACTGATATTTGTTTACGATTAAATACTTTGAATAAAAAGAGGACATGCTGGCACTATAAATTCATGCGAACAAAGTTTTGATGTCATTGTTTTCCAATATTGCTGTAACTTGTATATTACAGTCCCTCTTGACCTAAAATTATAACTGAATTACTGTGCAGCTATATAGATTTGCAGATAGAAAGAGCAAATAAGGTCAGTTTAGATTGATGCGGTCAAAAGATTTTTGTATAACAGGTCCGTCTGAGGTATGAAAACTACTCGTAAACAGATATCACATTTGTTTAAGATTCATTATTTTAAATTAAAAGATGACATGCTAGTATTATAAATTGATTGCAAATAAAATTTTGAAATCATTTAATGTTTGCCAATATAATTGGTATCCTTGCCTAAAAATAAACTGGATTCCTGCAGTGTGCAGCTAAATGTATATAGATTTATATGAAGAAATAAAATATGGTCAGTTTAAGTTTTTAGTGGATCGATGGCAGATCCAGAGGGGGCGACCCCTTTTTTTGACGATCAATGTATTTGAATGAGGACATATAGTTGGACCCCCCTTTTTTCCTGGGTTGGGACCCCCAACCCCACCCCTTTTAAAACTGCTGGATCCGCCGGAACAACGTATTACATTATAGATGGTCAGATAATTTTGTTATTTAAAACGAGCCATCCTGACTCCCGGAATGCCAAATGTAAAACAATTGAAATAACAATGCCCCCCCCCCATATTAACGGCCTAATTTATCTTCAAAAAATGAAAGAAAAACAAATAATTTATGTAATACATCAACAAAAGAAAATCACTGAATAACAGGCTCCTGACTTGGAACAGTCGCATACAAAAAGTCATGCAGAATATGGCGGCTTAAACATGTTCTCTTGCCGACGAAAAATTTGAAATAAAACTGGCAAAACAGCAAAACTTTTTATAATATTAATCGCTATTTTGTCAAGAAGCCTTTATATTTAGTCAAAGATTTCTTAAAAATTATAAATCAATTCTAGCCGTAGAATTTATAAATCAATTTTAGCAGTAGGATTTATAAATCAATTCTAGCCGTAGAATTTATACATCAATTCTAGCCGTAGAATTTTTAAATCAATTCTAGCCGTAGAATTTATAAATCAATTCTAGCCGTAGAATTTGTAATCAATTCTAACCGCAGAACTGTTCTAGAAGTAGAACTGACCAAAGATTTGGTCAGTTCTAGGTAGAACTGTCAGGATCAGTTCTAGGGTAGAACTGTCAGGGTCAGTTCTAGGTAGAACTGTCCAAATCAGTTCTAGGTAGAACTGACCAAGTCAGTTCTAGCTAGAACAGTTCTAACCTAGAACTGACTAAAAGGTGTCAGGCTGACAATTCTACGTACTGTTCTAGAACAGTTCTCCTGACAGATTCTGACAGATTTAATGAGAGGTTAGAACTGATCTCCACTGTAAGTTGCGAATGGTATATTGTTTTTGACCCGTCCGTCCGTCCGTCCACCATGTCCGTTATTGTCATCGCAACTCCTCTCAAACTCACAACAAAATTTCACGAAACCTATTTAAATAATAAGGACATAATATGTTAATGTGCATATCGACAGGAAATTACGATTCACTTTTTTTTTATAGGAGCTACGCCCCTTTGAACATAATTGCTTCAATGTATTTCTGCAACAGAATTTGTCATTATTTGTCATCGCAACTCCACTGAAACCACACAACAGAATTTCATGAAACTTTGTAGATAATAAGGTTAAACTATGTAGATGTGCATATTGACAGCAAATTATGATATAATTTTTTTTCTTATACCATTTTCTTTTCTTACACTTATTTTATTTCTCCAATGACAATGTGGGGACATGGGGTATGTGAGCGCGCTCACTAAGGTTCTTATTTTTTTTAAATGAATTTGCCACAAGACATGCACATGAACAATTTGGGAAAACATGCAACAAAAGCGCGATAAAATGATACCTTACAAGTATAATAAAATAAAATGCGCTACACAGCCTCCAACTACAAGCCAGAAGATTCTTTTTTATTTCTGTGATTCCATTTAATGACATATCTTAATACGTACTTTTCAAAATGCCAGTGAATGTTCACCCATTGATATTATATCGTCTCTGAGTGGTCTTCAAACTTTTCTTGCAAATAAAATATCAGAAAATGTTTTTAAAATAATACGTACAAACTAGTGAAGGTGAGCTCTAGCAAAATAGATCCTTAAAATAGTCTTGTACGAATAGCGTATCACGAGGGGGAACCTTAACAATTTGTATATATACAGAAATGTTATTCATATATAAAGACAAATTAAGATTTTAATCTGCTTCCTCTTGAACCATACACATGGGCTCGATTACCGGATATTTAAATGTTTAATAAATGTTTTTTCATGCTCCATTTATGGGCAATATGTTTTCTGGTATGTGCGTCCGTTCGTCTGTTCGTTTGTCTGTCTGTCCAGCTTCAGGTTAAAGCTTTTGGTCGGGAAAGTTTTTGATAATGTTGAAGTCCAATCAACTTGAAACTTAGTACATATTTTCCCTAGGATATAATCTTTCTTATTCTAATGCCAAATTACAGTTTTATCCCATTTTCACGTTCCACTGATCATAGAAAATGATAGTGTAGATCCGTGTACTAGGGACACATTCATGTTTCTTCAACTTTTCGTCGTATCGCTGTCAATTTGTATTAAAATTTTAACGTCATCAATAAATATTTTATTTTTTACGAGAAATATACATTTTACTATCGTTGTCATGAACCCAAAAAAGCGACAAATAGTTAAAAAGAAATTTATGAAACATATACATAATTCCACTAACCGATCCCCCGTTGAGACAAACTCAACAAAAAGCTATGAATACAAATACGGATATGCCGGGATATCTCTTAGAATTGACGGCCATCCTTTAAAATTTACGGTCATCCTTTATAAATTACAGTCAGCCTTTACAAATTAAGTAACGGTAATCTTTTTACCAATCATGGTCATCCTTGTTATATATTACGGCCATCTTGATAATATTTGGATAATGATTTACGGTCATCTTAACGATTTTTTCAAATCAAATTTCCCGTTTCATTCACATTTCTCGGTAGTAATTTGTGATCTCTGTGTGAATCTTTTATGAATTTACATCGTATCAATGCATGCTATGTAAAGAAAATAATATAGAAACACTTTAACAGACGATACAGAAACTGACCGAATTTTTCATCCGACATCTTGGGATGACCGTAAATGCAGTTACGGTCATCAGCTTTACCCCAGTGGTATTGTAAATCACAAAGACGTAATGAGTTAGTAGTCAGAGAAAATCAACAGAAAAAAGTAAATTTGACATGCATTAGTCTTGACCTTGTAAATGCATATGGTATTATAACGCATCATATAATTGGCATATGGCAAAGTACAGAAACAACAAGGCATTGTACGGAAAAAAACATTACAGCAATATATAAACAGTAGAATGGTTAATGAGTGTAAACATATTTTATTTCTGTTGGTGACATAATGCATCTTATCTTCAATGCAGTCAAGACAGAGAACAGCCATGTGTTTCAATATATTGCGAACAACACCATTAAGAGCCATGGTAAACAGCATGGTAAAATTTCGGCAACACAAAGAAAGAAGATGTTCCGTTAACGGATTGGCTAACACATATCATCTACACAACTATATCCGGTCAATAAATCCCCAATGCATGTCCTACATCTTGAGGATGTCAGGGTACACATTGTCAAGGTATCTATTGACGGTTGTTTTTAACATCTATAGATTTCTAAGTGGTTTACAAGGGATAGCCAGATAACCAAAAGAAATGTAGTTTGAGAACACGGAAACATAAAATCAAATAGAAAAACGCTTGATAAGACATATATAGTCAATCATGTTTTCATTTATTTGATTCAAAGGATGACTATTTATTTATAATTTCCATATAGAGATTGTTCTCAAATTCTTACATTAACTAGAAATATTTTATGTTTTCAAAATAACAATGAAAGTTAAATGCTACAGTTATTCCCATAATTTTACAATGATATAATTAAGATTGTTGTACGCTTTTGCAAGGAACATTTCGTAGAATGTATTCAAAAGATGATCTTTATATTTGTGCGTGTTCTGTTTAGTTAAATTTTGTAAAAGTTAAGAGACTATATAAAGCGTTTGTAGATTTTCGAAACATATTCCATTTTGTAATTTTGATACTTAAACATAACCTCATAAATGTTCTTTAATTGTAAAACATATGTATCTTGATATGAAGTCACACATCAAAGTGTGATTTACTTGCTTAGAAAAATTTGAATACATTTAAAGTTTAATATGAACAAAAAATTCAAACTCCAAGGAAAATTTAAAACGGACAGCTCCTTATCAAATTGCAACATCAAATGCTCAGGCACATCAGACGAATGGAAATCGACTATCATATTTATGATATGGTTTAGGCATTTCCCTACATAGAAAATGGTGGTCAAACATTTTTTTTTATAGCTGACAAAACCTTTCACTTGTATGGCAGGCGCATACAATTCCATTATATTGACAACAATATGTGAACATCTCACATTGTTTCTTTTCCTAATATCTTCTGTTTAAACATATTCTTAGTTTTCATATAAAGATCATTTAGCTTATGGTACCGGTGCTGGTACTGTCAAACTGGATTATGACATCTTATTTTGTTCACTGCTAGTCAACTTCAGACTGTATACTCACTTTATGGCCGCTGCTGCAACCATTTGTTTGTTTTGTGAGGTTTTGAGACAAACCAGCTTTACAAGTGAATACGAAAGTTCTACATTTTCTGGCGTGACTTCATAACAATGTGTCACTATCTGCTTGCAAGATTGTTTTGGGTGTTGTCATGAAGCAAAAGTGGAAAAGTGTAATGACAAGTTATAGTCGTTTGCAATGCCTTACGGTTGCTGTCAAAAGCTTGATCAAGTTAATTTTGCACATCTTGTGTATCAGAATCATTGATGACGGTTTGCAAATTTTCTGGTCCTGATAACCCTTCTTTAAGATCGAATGAAACGTTAATTTCAGTTTTATAACTTGTATTCTTTGTAATCGTACTTAACATTACGCAAATGGCTTGGCTGTGAAGAGGTTGCTCAAAACTTTCGTTCATACAAAACCAGCTGGTGTGATTGACAACCGACTGCAGTATAATCAAGAAAAAGTCAGGTGATTTACACTAATATTTGATAATAATGGAACAGCAAATACTTCGGTTCTCTTAATTTACCAGCGCATTCCAAATGTGACGGTTGTGGTGGATCAGTATATTTATTGTCTTTTTAACTGTTTAAGTTTATAAAAATAAATTCTTTCATTCAAGACTGGCTAAAAAATTTAATAGTTTTGTCGAATGTATCTGTTACAACATGTGTTGATATAAATATAGTTTTTTTTTTAAAAAGAGATGTGAATTCTTGTTTTACATCAATGATATTGATATGATTAATATTGAAAACCTGTACTATTTATATTTTGACCCAAATCCATACGGAATATTTACGACATAGATGGCCACGAGTATGTACTCACTCCAGTTAACTCTTTAAATTAATGACATGACTAGTCAAGCATCCCCTGTATTTAATTGCTTATTTAGTTTTCTGCCTGGTGTTTTGGAGCTTGTTTATTGTCTGTATCTCCCTTTTTATTAAAAGCTGTCTATCCAGCCTTTACTGATTATATCTCTCTCCTTTTTATTAAATAACACGCGGAACGGTTTCCTTCTTTTCGTTGTATTTTTTTCTTTGCTTAGTGTTGATGTTATGTTAACTACTGTTTTATTTCAGGTTGACTACTGTTTTCTTTCAATTATTTATTTGATATTTTTTTTTCCTGGTTTTAGTCGGACACACATTATGGCTCTTTTGTCGACGAAACAAACGTCTTGTATACCAATGTTTAGGGCTGATGTCTATTTTCAGTTTACCTATGCATATATTTTGAAGGCTAAAAACGAAATCTTGTTTATAACATAATCTCAGCTGCTTGATAAAGGAAATGTACATTGGCAATTTAATTTCAAACTCAACATATACACCGCTGATATAAACCAACAAAAAACTCTAAATGTGACATTATCAAGATGCTTGATTTCTTCATAAGCAGCATGTTGTTTCATTTGGAGAACGTGTTTTAAAACATATAATCGACATTTACACGGGAGACAACTGTACTTCTCTTCTAATGACTTTTTCCTTTGCTGTTATGAGGAAGACATAATACAAACGCTTCTTATGAAGAATGAGAGGAAGCTATCAGTATGTTATAACTTTACATTAGAAGATGTCAGAAGAAATTTGTACTTACATGAGCAACACGATGTGTAGGTGGATATACTTACCCTTCCTTAGCACCTGAGATCATCACCGGGTTTATGATGGGGTCTGTGTTGCTGTATTATTTCTTTTTTGTGTCTTAATTATTGTTGTTTTGTCTCTTAATGGTTTTGGTTTCTGTTATGGTATTGTCAGTTTTTTTTTATGTATTTCTGGGTTTAAATATCCATTTGGTATCGTATGAATCTTTTGTTTTAGCTTGCTTTTATTACCTGCTAGCATTCATTAACCCCTTCCTGTTCCCATCGGTACTCTGGTACCGATAGGCTATATTTTTGGGTAACTAGCTTGCACAAAGTATTGAATCTTTGACATTTGTTGACGTACATAAGTGGTTGATGGCTCAAATCAATCCCCTGTATCACAGCTGTGTGATTAGTGGTGCCTAAAACTTCTTCCGAGTACGGTTTGGTATCAAAACGCCCCTAACGGACAACGTTTTCTCCTGTAAAAAACGTGTGTTTTTTTTTAATTTGAACACAATATTTCCGTAGAGTATGGGAAAATAAACTGTTGATTTTAGGGGCAAAATGACTTTTGTTTATTAACTACGCCGTGTATTTTTGAGTGAAACTATTCAAAGAATGATTAAAACTTGAACTCAAGTGAAAAAAGTGATTGAAAGTGTACCAACGCAATCATTTACTTGAAATGCACTCTCAATGTGTGGTCATTTCTTTCCAAATTAATTGAAAAAAAGACAAAAAAGACAAAAAGTCATGAATTTTTTTTTTCGAAGTTGAAATAGATGTAACAGAACATTGTTTCTGAAGTGCCTGGTTATGGAAATGTCGAAAACACTTTTGTTCAAATAAAGAAACCGGTAAAAGTCTAGAAAAAAATGGCAGACTAAAGTATGATATCATCCTATATTTGCTCAAAATATTGGGTTTTACAACAATTCTATGTTATATCGAGACACAATTTCTATACGAAAACAGTAAACAGGCTGATTATTTGATTACTTTCACTTCGTTCGTTAATGAAAGAGTTAAGTATTAAAATTTCGATATTATACATTGGAACTCCCGTGGTTCAGTGGGAAGCTGCACTAGCCCACAGTATGAAGATTGCATGTTCGAACCTCAAAGCCGGAGGTGAAAAAATAATTTCCTATATTAAATGAAACTTAACTTAACTTAACTTAACTTAAATGAAACTTAACTTAACTTAAAGCCGGAGGTGAAAAAATAATTTCCTATATTAAATGAAACTTAACTTAACTTAACTTAACTTAACTTAAATGAAACTTAACTTAACTTAACTTAACTTTACTTTCAATTTCAAAAAGAGGGTCATGAATACACACAAAACTCAACTTAAAAACTATGTTTGTATGTTTTTAAAGAATTACCCCCCCCCCCCCCCCCCCTTAAACTAAAACATCATAGGCCCAAAGCACCAAAGTAAGTATTGGTAATTCATTGAATCTTAACTTTCAAAGTCAAAATTCTATGTGCTGCTTGAAAAATATAATTGAAGCTAAAATTTGTGTCAAAAAAAGATTTTTGACGAAAAAACGGCTGAAAACCGTTATTTTGCATGTTGCGGGCATCAACGTTTGGAGGGCATATAGCACGTATTTCTTCCAACTATACCATAATGGTAACTTTTCTGTGTCTATCAGACTTAGGACATTGCTTTGGCACTAAAACTTTATGTTATTAGCCATTATAAAAGTCTCCACACGACCTTTTTCGGAAGACTTTTGTATTTTTTTACTTTTTTTTCGCAAGTCACGTGACTTTTGGACAGATAACACGTGACTTCAAAATACAAAATTTCTGATATATTATATTTTTTGAAATATTTTATCAATTATCTCTCAAATGGACCTACAACGACCTTTATGTAAGCCTCAGTGAGAATGCTATAGGCGATTGAACTTTGATAGTGTCTTTCCATAAGTTTACGTCGAATTTAGCGGAACGTGAAAGGGTTAACATTGTTTTATTTGGTAGCGTTGTGCTTCTGGCTCCTGCTTACAAAGCGGATGTATACATTATAATAAATTAAAACAACACCTATACTGATCATTGTGTAAGTTCGTTTTGCATGGTTTGGTCGTTTAATTTTGTTCGCCAACGTTTAGTTATCGTTATTCATTCCTACACCATTGACTGGATTGTCTTTAAACATTTGGAAAACTATCAGCATCCTTATGCATTGTGTCTCCATACTTAATCTTTTCTTATTTAAATTGGGGGATGCGTCTATTTCAAAATATGAACTTAACTGTATTTGTTTGATTGAGCTAGGTGTTTTTTTTATCAAAGTCTTCTAACCAAACTGAGTTAATTTCAAAGTAGAATTCAATGACTGACAGATTTTTGCTTTATAATGTCAAGTGGGAAACTGGTAGCAAGATAATAATTCTTTGAGCAGTTCATTTATTACCATTTAACTGTTCAATCTCTTATGTACATTGTAGCCTTTGTCTTGTTTCTTGATTGACATTAAATGAGCGATGGCGGAGTACTCCTGTGGATGGAAATGGCCTGTCACTTCTTTATCTTCAGGAATGATCGCCTTTTAAACAATACACCTTATCGCTAATCCCGGCTGACCCGGCCGCTTGAACTTTTGACATCATACCAATCACTTTTCCATTGTGGCATCAGATATTTTGTTTTATGACGTCGAAATTTTACGGGAAATGGCGGACAAATAGAAATAAGGTGTATTCTTTGTGCTTTAGTTGTCCTTTCGATTAGTTGTTGATGGCTTTTCATCGGTAAACTTACACGAAATTCGGTGTTAGTATAAATCTATTGGCGGTTTTGAGCATATTATAACATTTAGACACTGCCGTCTGTTGTTTGAACGATTTATTAACGATGCCTAGGCATAAAAAGGCTGTATATTGTTGAAGATAGTTTGTTGACTCGTTACTATCTTAATGCATTAGTCTTTGATTGTTGTTTCACTTACTTAATATAGACAACACCACATATTTCTATTTGAAGTGGGAACATTAGAATATTCACGATGAAGTTTCCATTTTAAATGAAAATATGAGAAGAAATTGTTCTAAAATTACAAACCGTCTATTTTTTTCATTACAAAATTGTTTATTTTGTTTTATATATTATTTACTGGTCAAATAGGAAAGCTTATTTATCTCTCGTGGTTATCATGGTTCAGAAAAAGGATAATATACAGATAACACGCTTTCGATATTTTTTAACAGTCTGCATCAGCATCTTGTACAGGTATTCCCATAACAGTGTGGACACCCGTAATACTTATGTTGGTAATAATTATAGATTATCGGTGATCATCTCAACGAGATTGATTTTCTCGCTTGAACCGGGGCGGCGAAAGCGAGAAAGGAAATCGAGTTGAGATGAACAATGATAATCTTTTAACCGCTATTTTACCTATGACGACGTTGTCAATTTCATGTCAATTTCGTTAGCAACGCCACGTGCATGCTTAGTTTCTAGCGATAATTTTTCATCTCAAGCGAGTAGCATGATATGAAAACTATCACAAAAAAAAGAACAAAGGAAAAATGCACAAAATAGTGATAATACTGAATCATTTACCTTTACCTATGTGTCATCGGCTACTGAAAACAATGAGTGTATGCTCATTCAGGGTATCAGAGGCCTTCCAGTAGGGATTTAAATAATTACTTGTCACACATTAAAATCATAAAAATAACAAAAACGCTAGTAAAAAAACGTTTAATTATCAAACAAATTGAATATCAATCAAAACACAAAGGTTATTCCTATACTAGTTTTTTCAAATTATGTGATTTAGGCATTGAAAACCTTTGGTGACCCAACAGTTTAAATATAGATAATAAGTACTACATGATAAGTGGGCGTTACATACGAACGTTAAACCAATCTGACCCAGTCACTAGGTGACTTGAACGCGCCCAAAAATGGTCTCGTCCACACTGTTATGAAAACGATTCTAAGTAAATATATTTTTTTGAGTACACATGATAAAAGTCAGATGATTTACTATGATTGCCAATAAGACAACTCTCTACCATAGACAAATTGAGATAGAAAGGAACAACTTTAGGTCACCGTACGACCTTCAACAATGAGTAAAACCCATACTGCATAATAAAATATAAAAAGACCCGAGTTACAGATGTTTAAAACATTACAAACAAGAAAACTAACGGTCTCATTTATTTATGTAGACAACAATAAACAAAAAACCAATGTATGTACTGAACAATGACGGTTAGGATACATGCACTAATTTGGTTATTGATATGTGTGGTCTAAACACGTTGTATTAGACATATAAGAGATAAAATCAAATAGAATAAAAATCCTACAGTTGTTGCCCTTTATACACTACTGAACACATTGCATATTTTTTCCGATGTAAGTGACAATAGCTACAAAATGAATTAGATATAAATTAAATGATATTATTGGTTAGTTGCAGTAATTTACATGCTAATGTCCATTTGATTTAATAGGTTGACAGCTGGTAGTGTTAACATATTGATTGTCTTTCACCTTCAGCTGTCGCAGTCATTAGGATGTGATTAGAGCTCTTATAAAACCGAAATATGAGTGTTTTGCAATAAAACAAGAAATAATATTAAGGTTAAAAGTTTAAACAAGAACGGGAAAACTATAAATGATTATGAATTATTGTAAAAATATGAACATATCCAATAACAGGCCGATTAGTATTAGAGTGCAAGGGCATGTTAGTTGGTCAACAAACGGTTTCTCAAATTTAGTAAAGAAACACTCAGAATGATTGTTTACTGACAATGTAACCTCAAAATAACAGTTATTTAAAAAGATAAGTAGACATGGTATCATATATCGACCAGAGTAAAAATAAAGTGCACTATGCCATCCTTTTGGCCTTCAACAATGATATAAAGGACGCCTCCGGGTGCGGGAATATCTCGCTACATTGAAGACTTGTTGACCTTCTGCTGTTGTATGTTCTATGGTCGGGTTGTTGTCTCTTTGACAAATTCCCTATTAAAACTAAATCCGTCGGACGGGGAAGAAAAATTCGAGGTCCTGTGTTTGAGAGGACCATGCTTTCTACACTGTGAGAATCCTTCTCACCAAGCTCATTTTTGTAAGTGACTTGTTGTTTGGTAATTTACTTTATACTGGTTTTGGTTTTGATATATTTTTCTGTGGTTTATAATTCTAACTATTTGGTAGTTTAGCTTTCATGGTCTAACTTTTGTCTAAAATCTGTTAGTATTCATGCTTTGGTGAGCTGAGCGTTTTTTCAATTAATGTTTATAGTTTGTACTTTCATGTCGTACTGTTATACCCCTGTCTCATGTTAGTGTGAAGGATGGCACCATATAAAACGTTCAAACCAGCTGCATTTGTTTGCACCTTTCCTAAGTCAGGAACCTGATTTTCAGTGGTTATCGTTTGTTGATTTGGTTAATAAGTGTATCTAGTTTCTCGTTTGTATATATATTGGATCGTTGGTTTTCTTATTTGATTTGTTTAGTGACTAGTCATTTAGTGGCACTTTATAGTTTGTTGTTAGGTGTGGTGAACCAAGGCTCCGTGTTGAAGGCGTACTTTGACCTTATATAGTTTACTTTTTCAAATTGTGACTTGAACAGAAAATGTCTCATTGGCACTCATATAAAATCTTCTGATATCTATCGAACAAAGAAGTGGTTATATTAAGCTTATTCTAACATGTATGAAACAACACCGACTACAAGAAAAAGAAGGTGATATAAAAAAAATGTTTTGCTTTTCATGGTCAGGGTGGGGACTGAAAAGTAATAGCGACTATACCAATATGTTAATATGGTCTATAAATCAGAAAAAGCTGACTTTTAACAGTTTTGACGGAGCATTGTTTGCATGTGTTCTTTTGTTGCTGTCTAATTTCAATCCAACGTCTTACAATGGTTTATTTCTACGAATTGGGACTTGGATGGAAAGTTTTCTTTTTGGCATTCATACCGCATCTTCTAATATCTATTTAAACAATTAGACTGATCTGCCACAACAATCCATATGGAGTTGTGCTAACAATCATTGATAAATATAATTTGTAACGTTAACTTTTGACTCTTTAATCATTATTGTTGTTTTGACAATTTTTATTACCATGTTAGAGAAATTAAAAGTCATTACTGAGAACCGTTACTCCCTTAAGTCATTATTCATTACATTGGTGTGGTAATTCCATGCATTGTGAGTTCATGGCAAGTTCGAAAAAAAACTAACTAGATCGATGTCAAATATAAAATAACAGAAAAACAGAAAAAAAACCAACAAATTTAATAAAAGAAAAGAATATCAGTCAGAGTTCAATTTATTTACTCGATATTTATCACTAAGACTGTTCGATCAGTTATCTGGTGTTATGACTCGGCGTGTGTCTCATCTTTCTGTAATTGATTTTTGTTCGTCTGATGTTAACATCCGTCCTGTTCTTTACACTGAAATCAATGACCTTCAAATTGACATTGTCATAGGAAATAAACAAATAAAACAAGATTGATTGCCAAGTCATCGTGTAAGTAGGTAACACATATCAACGTTCTCTACGGGTACTAGTATTAGCATGGTTAAATTGAGAAGGGATGTGGAATATGTCAAAGAGACAACAACAATCCGACCAAAGAGCAGAAAACCTTTTCGAAAACTTCCAACACCTATTTCAATCGTCGAAATTGGTGAGTTTTACTTAAAAGTAGTTTGTATTCACAAAGAGAAGATGTAGTATGATTGCCAATGAGACAACTATCCACAAAAGAATTTATTTGTAATTTTGACTGTGTCTATCTAGTAACGTCGCAAATTGCCGTGTCATAATTGTAATTTATTTTTATTGTGATTTAAATGTCTCCCCTTCAGATAATGCTAATGTAACAGACGCAAATTAAGTTAAGTTTTAAAAAACTGCAATTTTCATATACTGGTCTTTCACATAATAAGGAGAAGGGATAATACTAGTTTTTCTAATAGAGGAACACAAAAATTTGGCTGCATGGGGTAGAACAGAAACCAGGTTAGCCAAATTAACACAGATCTCATCTTAATCCACGTAAAGTAAAGGAATGGCAAACAGCCAGATCATGGTACTGGAAAAGTATTGTCATTACAAATAAGAATATACTATTGTCCCAGGTTAGGGGAGGGTTGGAATCCCGCACGCATGCTTAACCCCGCCATATTCTGTTCGTATGTGCCTTTCCCAAGTCAGGAGCCTGTAATTCAGTGGTTGTCGTTTGTTTATGTGTTACATACATGTTTTTGATCAATTTTTGTACATAAATATACAACATCTTTTTTTTTTATACATATCTTAACTGTTTTAAACATAAACAATTTAGGATATGAAGGTGAACGTTCATTTGTAATTTTCAAATTGGTGCTTTAAAGTTGAATCGTACAAAGTCGTGATCAATTACTATATTGGTTCAGTTGTACCAGCCTTGCGTGCAATAATTGAACACAAAACTTTTATAATGGACAAAAAAAAATAAAAAAAATCCCAAATGAATAAAATTATATTTATCAGTTTATTAAAGGGTTTGTACCAGAATCAATTGTTATACTTCCGTTTTGCCTTTTAAAAAAACAACATCACGCAATTTCTAGAACCCTTGGAGACACCATTTGATACAAGAAAACTGTCGTTACATATCTAAGTTACTAGTATGTTATCATTTTCACCATAAAATATAATTGTTTAAACGAACCAAACTTGAAAAATTAGGATGGAAATATTAAGAATCCAGAATTACAAAACCTGTAGGCATTGTTTCTTTTGATTGATCAGTATAAACAAACTAACAACTTAAAAAATCAAGTGTTTTTTTAAAATACTATTTTCATTTCTTCTAAAAGAGAGCCGAAAGATACCAATGGGATATTCAAACTCACAATTTGAAACAAAAAACTTACAATGACACGGTAAATAAAACCGACAAAAAACACCCTCCCCCCCAAAAAAAAAAACCAAACCCCAACAACAAACCAAACAAACCAAACAAACAAACAACGTACGTACCACAAGGTAGAAACTAAAGACTGAGCAACATGAACCCCGAAAAAGAACGTGGATGATATCAGGTGCTCCGGATGGGTAAACTGACCCTACTCCCGATATGGAACCCGTCGTGTTGGTCATAATGGTACAAACTCGTGATAAATCTAATTCGGTGATGTCACATCATGTAGGAAAAGTGGACGGACTTGGTGTTACGACAATTGGAACAAGTCCGTCGTCTTCTGTAAACACACATATTCCGTAACGATCAACAAACTCGTGATGTCATCCGAAAATAAAAATCGAGAAGGGATTTCAATTTCTACACTTCCAACTCCTGGTTAAATAGCGTCCGTGTAAGCAGCAACCCTCTATATAAGAAATAAGGATAGAAAATGCAAGCTCTTGAATTTCTAATCAACTGGGAAGTATATACTCCAATTACTGGAATGTTGCTATAAAGAAAAGAAAATTTCACAATCGGAAAGCTTAATTTATTTCTTTTGACGTATTTTTTTGTTCTCAACCGACCCTCATTGTCTATTTTTAAATAGAGGTCAAGATATGAAGCAATTTTTTTTTTACAGAAGACAGCTAAAGCCCACCTCCGGTGCAGTATTTTCTCACTGTGTTGACGACCCACTGGTGGCCTTGGACTGTCTCTTTGACAAATTACCCATTTCCATTCTTGATTTTAAACTGTTTTCGTTGTATGCACCCTTTATTTAAAGTTCGATGGGATAGAGGCGTTCGACAAAGTTACAAAACTTTAAATTACTTTGAATTATGAGAAAGCATAAGAAATGCAAGCATAAGAATATCTATCGTTTCCAAGATTTTTGCAACTATGACTTCA
Source organism: Mytilus trossulus (assembly GCF_036588685.1). Lineage (NCBI taxonomy): Eukaryota > Metazoa > Mollusca > Bivalvia > Mytilida > Mytilidae > Mytilus > Mytilus trossulus. The sequence continues at coordinate 75,473,894 of NC_086379.1, forward strand.
ATTGTTCAAGTGAATCCCAAAAAGGGGCAGTGGCGGATCCAGAAATTTATATAAGTGGGGGCCCGCTGAACCCCTCAGAGGGGGCCCGCTGACTGCCTAAGAGGGGGCCCGCTACAGCCACGCTTCAGGGATTCCCAATATAAGCAACCAAATCTTTCACAAAAAAAGGGGGTCCGGCCCCCTGCCCCCCTAAATCCGCCTCTGAGGGGCACTGACTTACGAACTGTATGATTTTTTTTTTTAAACATTCCTGACTATTAAATATTCAGGTTTGAACCTTCAAGATGAAGTTTTAAATCAAGAAAAACACTTCACACGTACTTAATTTATGAAGTTTAATCATTTATGTCTAATCAATAAATGCTCAACTGAAATTCCCGGTTTTATTTTGAAATATGCACTAATATAATATTAAACGCAAACTGGATTATCGATAAAGCATGATCGTAAGACTTTTAAAATCGTTTTAATATACTATACAATTGCCAATTATACCTATATTTACAATGCATTTCGTACATTAATGATCAATTGTCATCATTCAGTTGCAATTTCAAAGAGGAAATTACTTTTATCCCTGGATAAAGGAATAGTTCTAATGAAATAGCTTTAATCACAGATCTACTAAGTGATCATCGCTTAATATTTCAACCAATCGGATTTGAGTATGCTCTAGGCAGTCACGTTACGTCGAAGATGTTAGGATTGAATCGGATTGATGTATTGACGTCAGTCTAGTATATAAACTGCTGAAACAGAGTGGATAACTTATATATCAAAATTGATTCTACAGTGTAACACTAGCTAAAAGGTAAGATATGCTTCATTGTTCTTATTATTTGATTTTTGATTATTTTGTCACAACTGAGTATTTATTGTATTTTTTAAAACTTTTTTTCCTGAATTGGATTTTCTTTTATTGATATTAAATGGAAATAATTTTGTTGCTCAAGAATTTAAAAGTTTTTTAAAAACACAATAATTGATTTATTTAACTAGGAGTGTTGTGATTGAAATTTCTTCTTGTGAGCTCTCTTTAACCACTTAAAATTATACTCTGTTTAACAGTTCTTTACCATAATTACCACACTTTGTGTGTATGGGCCAAACAGTATTTACTTTTACAACACATCTTTATCTTATGGTTATATATAAAGATATATATGGATATTTTTTTTTAATTATTTTACCTGTCACTTTTTTTTTATTCCAATCCTAAAAGCTCATATTCACAATAGCTGATTAAAGTCAACTGGTATTTAAAAAAATAAATTGTGTAATGTAGTTTTTATTACCAATTTTAAATACAATTTATATAACATCCCATCAATAGGGGGTCAAATCAAAGTTATATTTATCTAAACAATGAAGTTAAAAGAATAATTACACTTTTATTGTTCTGTAGTATTTACGTAATAATTCTGAAATAAGATTGTCATTCCTCGTTTTATTTAAAAGAAACATCTATTTTCACATGGTGTCTACGTATATTTTTCAGGAATGTCTCGCCAAAGAATTTGTAGTGAAGGTGGAGCAGAAAAAGAAGTCCATTATAGAATAGCTGTACTAGGAGCAGCTGAGGTGGGCAAGTCCTCCATCATTTCACAGTTTTTATACGACAGATTTAACAGTGAATACAAAGAGACGGTGGAAGAGTTATATCGAGGACAATACAATATAGATGGAATCCGTTTGACATTAGATATTCTGGACACTGCTGGTCATCATGAATTTCCAGCAATGAGAAAACTTGCAATAAGTTCAAGTGATGCTTTCATTCTTGTTTATTCTATGACTGACAGTAATTCGTTTGATGAGGTGAAGAAGTTACGAGAGGATATTATTGCGCAACGAGAAAAAGTGCCTATCGTTATCGTTGGAAATAAGTCAGACATTAGTTCAAACGTATCCTCAGTAGACAAGGAGACGGCGGCGTCTATAGCATGTGTGGATTGGGAGTCAGGATTTGTACAGGCTTCGGCAAAGGACAATACAAATATAGTGGGAATATTTCAAGAACTTTTACGTTTATCTGACTTCCCACAGCCGCTCAGTCCGGCTGTACGACGACGACGAATGTCAATGCCTACCACATCATCGTCATCGAATTCCATCCACAAACATTCAAGAAACAGTTGTGTAATATCATAGTATGTTTTCTTATCGAATATTTTGTACAATTTTTCTATAATAATATCTATTTGTGCTTAAAATTGTCTTCCTTATACATTTTCACGCCAAACACATTCTAAAAAGTTTGAATTGGCAAAATTATAAAGCTACGTTCAAGTTCTCCACGTGTATACTATACCATATAGGTACAAAGCTACATTTGTCGCTATCACAAGATATTTTAATGGGAACGGTGTCTGTAGACGAACATTTTCCATTCAGTGCAAAATGAAGCTATCCTCCAGATACTCCATTTATTCATACTACATATGTGGTGCCCTTTACACGTGTCCCTTTAGGTGATAAGTCTTTATTTCGAAACTAATCCTGATTATTTTGTTTATTCGCAGATGGCATTTGTTCGATATCTAATCTAAATGTGGTTTGAAATCGGATACATTGTCAATTACAGCATTTGGCTTAATAGTTGTCATTCAGACGTAATATGTAAACGAGGTTCAATATTCAAAGTTTTTAGTATATCTTAATGTTAGTATCTACAAGTTCTTTTTGGTATAAAAGTATACAATGCCCCATTCATAACATAATATTTATGTGCAACTGATGTAAAGTTTATTAAAATTCAACGCTTATTTTAATTGACTTCATCAATGCAAAAACAAAAGAGATGTTGTATGATTGCCTATGAGACAACTATCCACCATTTGGTCAATAATTTGAAGGATAAGAAAAGTCAAAGGATATAAAAACATTGAAAAAGAAATGGTTAATTTTTAAATGAGTATTGGCAGTTCCAAACGGAACACATTGTATTAGTTCTACCAATAGTAACAATGACTTAAGAGAGCCGTGGTGTAGTAATTAGTGCATCGGACTACTAACACAAAGGTTTCTGGTTCGATTCCCGTCTGGGAGAAAGTTTCAGGGACTAAATTTTCGGCTCTCCCTTGACACCATTTGCGAGTATGGACTTGAGGAAACGTTGGAAAGGGACCATAAATGGCTGACCCGTGTTAAGAGAAGGCCATATTTCTTGCACGTTAAAGACACCCTTGTAGATTTCGAAAAATAGCAGGCTAATGCCGCTACAAGGCAGCACTCGCACCTGCAAAGTGGAAAGGAATTAATATAAGTTGCAAAACTTGTTTCCCAATCCACTATAAATAAATATGTTTTAACTAACAATGACTCGTTGATTGTATTACTACGATGGTAAGAGAGACGGTTGGCATCTGCTGTTTAACTAGCCACATGTTGTATGTGTCTGTCGCAAGTCATGAACCTGTAACTGAGTGATTGTCATTTGTTGCAGTATATCATGTTTTTTCTTCGTTCGGGTTCATTGCTTTGTAAAAAAATCAGACTGCTACTTTTCGCGTTTGATTTGCTTCACATTAGTCATTTCATGGCTATTTAAAGACTGCTTTGCGTTTTTGATTTTGCTAATTATTCATGTTAAAGGCCTTACGATGACATATAGTTGTAAACTTCTATGTCATATGGTATCTGGTCAACAAAAGGGAGCAAGAAAAGGCTATAGAATGAAATATATACAATAATAAAACGAATGACAAGTAAATTATTAGATATGTACACTGATGCTGCAGCATTCAATCAGCTCCTAGTGTAAAATATCAGTACAAGTTGTCAGTTTAAAAGCATAATCTGAGTATTTACAAACAATGAATGGTAACAATCTGTTTATACTGCAAACATGAAGTTTTCTATCAAACTGATGAAATAAAACAAAGAAAACAAAGAATACATAGGTCATCATACGTGCATGCAACTATAAATAAAGGATATCACAGATTAATGTCAGCTTCTTAACCCATCTCGCATTTGGTATCCCACTGTAGAGGTCAGTTAGAAAATACTTTGAACTTTACACCATAACAGCCAGACATAGTTGACATCGTATTTCATAACTCATGTTTAATGTCGGGGTTTGTTTACGGGGCTACTACTAATATATATATATAACATACCGAACAAAGAATTGGCAATGTTTTACATAAATAAGGTCGTTAGTTTTCTCGCTTGAATTGTTTCACATTGTCTTATCGGGGCCTCTTATAGCTGACTATATGCGGTATGGGCTTTGCTCATTGTTGAAGGCCGTATGGTGACCTATAATTGTTAATGTTTGTGTCATTTTGGTCTTTTGTGGATAGTTCTCTCATTGGCAATCATACCACATCTTCTTTTTTATAAAGTTAATGTTCATGTTTGGCTTTCCTTTTGCCTTCAATAAAAGTATCAGAATGCGAGACATAAGGATTAAAATATAGCGGCAGCGATTGAGGCGACGGTGTTAACCCATTTGTACAAAGTTTTATCTTTCAGAAAGAAGATATAATTTTATACCTTATGTTCAGAAGTTTCCGAATGTCATTAAGTTTATTGTCCCTGATCTCAATTTTATTCTAAAGTGACTGCAGTATAGTAATTATATATGGTAACTGGATTCATTGCAATGTCTACATGTCCGTTAGATATATGTCGACCTTTTTTATGGATCAGCGATCAAGGTTACAATTATTTGGTCAAGTCTCAGATAATACAAGCGTTAGCTAAACTACTTTAAAAACCTCCATATGTGAGACTTTCAACATGAATTAATTGATAAGCTAAACAGACGAGACACGTCATCGTGTGCAGTCTTTCAAATTGTATTAGCTCGTGAACGTTTATATAAGATTTTGTTCTATCAAATATCTTGCTCCGATCATCATTCATGAGACAATAATTGTAGAAATACGCATCTGGTGCAATACAAACTAGTACCGTCAATGTTACTGAAGTCATTTAGACTTAAACCTTATAGCTTCCATTTATATTTAGTTGATAGTCATGGAATATATATGATACAGTTTGACAGTTCTCTTTTTGTAGTCATATTTCTTTCGTTCGCCTTCCCAACTTATCTTAGAGTGCAACGTTGATCTGATTTCTTAATTTTCATGAACAACACGATGGGTGGCACTAATGGAACAGAAGTTTTTCTATCCTTCGCAACATATAGGTTAAATTCAAATTTTATTTAGGTTCAATACTGGCTTAATGATATTAGCGAGATTAAAAAAATATATATATACGCCATGTAGTTGTCTGACCTGTGACAATAATTAGCTTCTTTTGAAGACTGTCAAAGCCTGTTCTTGTATGCAGAAATGCTACGAATGTATACATTATAAAAAAAAAACCGAGAGTATAAAAACAGACGGTTATCTTATAAATGTAAAATATAAGTACATATCACAATGAAAAATACACTGTGTGAATATATTTGCTGTTATAGAATTTGTAAAAACTTAATGTCCTTTTCAGTGGTTTTATCAGTTCTCTAAAAATGTTTTATGTAATATTTGGATTCAAGTTATCAAATATTTTGTCATCGAGCATCACTGAAGAAACATTCATTGTGGGAATGTGCATCTGGTGCACTAACCTAGGCACGGTCAATGTTATTAGTTATGATACGTAGGTGATAAAGTTTAAGACTTAGGATGCAATTACGTCAGTCCTATTAAACAAACACTCCAAATGATTGTCCCGAAAGACACAACACATGAAATTCCCACTACGTTTTCAACCTAGACATTAATGATGGTTTCCCGATGTCATAGAATTAAGTCAATCTAATTACTGAAGCCGTAATACCATCGTCATATAGGATAATGCCTCCTAGTAAGGAATTTCATGCAGTCATTGTTCTGTTAGAAATTTGAAATATAAAGGTCGATTCATCGTTTGGTGGAGTTTTTATACAAATGCATATGTATAATCTAGCTACAATTTTAGTTTATTACATCAAAATTGTTCTATCATTTAAGTACAATATAGTGATTGAATAATGAATAATGAACTATGAGTAATGGACGTACTTCAGCCCGGTAATATAGTGATTCTTAATTTGAAGAAAAACCCTCAAGAGTTAGGAGTAATTAGGGTTAAACAGACTTATACCTGGTTCATATGGCGAGATGGATGGCTATTTGGCGTCAAGTAATACATAGGACGAGAACATGATTAAGTGATATGACATATATATACCTTTCTTTGAACTAGACCAACACGCTCAGCTGGATGTTTTTATGTGCAGTTATCTCCTCCTCCGCGGAAACATTATTCACACTCTAAGCAGCCTAGTATTACTCCTGAATGCAGAGTTTTTAGCAGAAGAGCATAACACAATAATTTTTTTTTATTTTGTACCCGGCCATGGTTCAAAAGATAACCTGCACCACAAGCAAAACAACCAAGGTGGTTTACTTCAGTTAGTCTCTTGTTAATAGTTGTCTTTTTGGCACCATACACAAACTTATTGTTTATATATAAAATTTCAGTGCACCCATGAAACTTAAAACTAATATTCAATGCGTATTGTATAAACAACCGTGTTTATTATCTAACCCTTTATTCTATTGATTTTGTATTTACTTGTTTAATAGAGCAAATTTATTAGTTCAGTATATATTTACTGGCCATTTCAATTGATACTTTAAAGTGTGTGTTTCTTTGTTGTGATGTTACACTATTGTGTCAGGTAAAGATGAAGGTTTGTACTTATTTAAACGTTTAAACCTGCTGCATTTGTTCGCACCTGTCCTAAGTCAGGAAACTGATGTTCATTGGTTGTGAAGGGAGAGATAGCTGAGCTATCAAAAACTAGTCACAAGCCAGGGGTTTTGGGTTAGGTCATATATCAACACTTTCTTGTGTTGCCATTCCTATAATTTAGTTTTGTGTTTAACCTATTCTCGTAATTTAATACTTGGTAAGGCGAAGTAATACCTGGCATACCGTGACTGTTATCACCTGTTTACTATAATCAAAGATCTTAGATTGACCCCAGCATGTCATTTAGTTGCCCACCGAACGTAAAAGCAACCGACCGCCAATTAATAGATTTTTACATGGCGGTGCTGTTATATAAACGTAAACTCAACATTTCCTTTAATTCATATTGTATGAATTTTAGTAAATTAATGTTGTATATCAAGAAATAACCCAAAACAAACAAGTATATAGATCACAGAGAATTCAGGCATCAATTATAATACCAAACCTTTCAATTACTGTAATTTTCTTGATTCTATACACCAATTCTTGTTAGTAATATTATAATGTATGTATTGAATTGTGTACACAGTCTTACAGGATCCCATTTTCAATTAGATTGATTGATAGTTTTCTTCTTAAAGTACCAATGTCTTAAGTATATTTTTTGTCCTGCTCCTAGTTGTCAATAACATTTCTTCTTTGTTCATCAGGGTACATAGATGCAGTTTTTTTCTATCATCCATTCCAACCCCCCCCCCCGAAGAAATAGTCAAAGCTGCTTTCTAATGCCGTATGCAAAGAAGACAAAAATAAAATAAAAAGAAGACAAAAAACACCATTCAAACATTCATCGCTTTAGCAAACAAAATACAAGAACCAAACAATCAACGTGTGCAAAGGGAATATTGGCCGGTCTTCGCTTTTAAATTTCTAAAAAGAAATATCTGATTTTTTTTAACTTGATAATAATGATCATAAAATAATTAAAGTTAAAATTGCAAACAATGGTGATTGTCAGCCCTTGTAACAAATGCCATTGTAACAAACAACTTTTTTTTATAACTTTTAAACAGGGGCAGCACATATCTTCTTACCTTATCATATTTTTGTGAATTTTGGGAAAGTTAAGATTTTTTTTCAATTTTCTCTTTTGTAATGTTTCCATGGTAACAGCGATCATTTTAAATATTACAAGTCAACTAGAATACCTACACATGGCAGTTTTAAAAATCCAAAATCCTAACTTCACATTTAAAAAGGTGGTCCTCGTTCTAGTGGTATTTTGTGAAAATTTTTCTATCAGTATCGGTGAAATCGAGCATGCAAGGAAAAAGTGGAAGAATAACAATAAATAACAGATGAATACCATTATGTCCGCTGTCCAGGTAACACAATAATAACTTGTTCTCTTAGGCTGAACAAACCCCAGCAATATATATCTAGAACAAAGAAAAACCAACACCACTCCTAAAGATGTCATTATGGTCTGTATATAATATTCATTGCTGTATCTGAAGGCATAAAATGGAATAAAAGTGCGACATGTGATAACCCTATACGTAATCAATTCTTATAATTTAGTGTTAATTCAAACTTTTTCCGGTAATTTTACACTTGGAAATGCGAAATAAAACTTGGCATAACGTGACTGTCATCACCAGTTTACTGTAATCGAAGACCTTAGATTTACCTCATTATGTCTTTTTGTTGCCCACCGAACGCTAAGAAACTGACCATCAATCAATCTTTTGGTTGATTGTTACGTTGCGTTGCTGTCACATAAACGTAAACTCAACATTTCCTTTAATTCAATTGTATGAATTTTATTTCTTGTTTTGTATACCATGAAATATCCAAAAACAAACAACTATATAGATCACAGTGAACAAAGGCATCAATTATACCAAACCTTTCAATTACAGTTATTTTCTAGATTCTATACACCAGTTCTTGTTAGAAATATTGGGATATATGTGTTAAATTGTATAGACAGTCTTACAGGATCCCATTTTCAATTAGATTGATTGATCGTTTTCATCTAAAAAGTACCAATGTCTTTAGAGAACTTTTTGTCCTGGTACTAATGTTTTTTTTATCATCGGGGTATACAGAAGCAGATTTTTTTATCATTCATTTTTTCCCCAAAACACTTTCCATACTTTTAGTGCCGTTAGCGAAAACGACAAAACAAGACCAAATCATAGAAAGATTTCCATTAGATTGAAGCATTTTTTGTTGCTATTTTTATGGCAATCGTGGCCATTTTAAAAATTTGTTTTACTTATTCCACATGTTTACATTTAACATCACATGTCTATCAAAATGAGTTTGATTTGAATAAACAATCTTAAAAAAAATGTTTTTTATGCGTTTTACTATAGTATAGGGTTCCATGTTAAACATTTAGGGCAAAAAGTCACTGCAGCTAGTTACATCTCGTCAATGTGTTTGTATTGTTTTTCCATTTTGGGTAATGTGTTTTGTATATGCGACTTTTGGTATTTCTTTGGTTCTCATAACGTGACTCTGTACTTTAAAAGATCCCGTCAGTATGATATTGTTCTATTTTATGTCATTATGATATACTTCTATTATGAATTACAATATACGTTGAACCACAACGTCAAAATCATTCAATCGGGTAGTGGAATAAACTATTTGTGGATTCTTATAAATTCTATATATAACTTTTGGACTAGTTTAAATCTCGATATATTTCTGAAATCTATTCTTACATACTTTTGATTTTTTTAACCCTGTATGTTTACATTGCTTATTTTTTAAACCCTGTATGCTAACATTGCCTATTTTTTTAACCCTGTATGCTAACATTGCCTATTTTTTAACCCTGTATGCTAACATTGCCTAGGTTAATTTCAAATTGTTTGTATACACATTGAACGACAAATCTATGTGACGTATAAAATTTTTCTGAAATCAGACACACAAATCAAGGAATGTGTTTTTAGATAGAGTTTTTGTGTTCTGTTAAATTGTTCCTTTTAAAAGTATTATACGATGATAACTGTTGTACCCATAGTTTGACTGTTTTATTTATTGTGTCTGTTTAGTCAACGCATCAATGTAAATATAACGGAATTTGATGAGACTGTCATCAAAGTGAGAGGGTTAGCGCTTTAAAACCAGGTTTAATCCTCCATTTTTTCTACATTTAAAAATGTCTGTACCAAGTCCAGAATATGACAGTTCTTGTCCATTCGTTTTTGATGCGTTTTGTTATTTGATTTTGCCTTGTCATTATGGACTTCCCGAATGGATTTTACTCAAATTTTAGTATTTTTGTGATTTTACTTTTTACGAGATTCTGAAATTTAAGATGAGCAATGTTTAAATATTTCTTAATCTTTTGTTGAGGCGTACTCAAATTAGTCATATTTTTTTTTTACATTCATACGGAATTTGATGGGACTGTATTCAAAGTGAGAGGGTTAGCGCTTTAAAACCAGGTTTAATCCACCATTTTCTACATTTTAAAATGCCTGTACCAAGCCAGGAATATGACAGGTCTTGTCTATTCGTTTTTGATGCGTTTTATAATTTAATATTACCATGTGATTATGGACTATCCGAATTGATTTCCCTCTAAGTTTCGTATTTTTGTGATTTCACTTTTTACGAGATTCTGAAAATGGTCCAAAATCTATAAAAAAAAGTTAAGATAAGCAATGTTTAAATATTTCTAAATCTTTTGTTGAGGCGTACTCAAATTAGTCATCAAATTTTCACAGTAATGGCGACTGTTTTGAAATTTCAAAGTCTAACTGCACATTTAAAGTGGTGGTACTAGTTAAGGTGGTACTTTCGTGAATATTTGTCTAACACTACCTGATAAATCGATCATACACAAAACAATTTGGATGAATAACAATTAATTACAGAAAAATAGCAATATGACACCCGTTATTTGTTCGGGGTGACTTAGTTATAACTTGTTCCCTTTGGCCGAACAACCCCAAGCAATACAGATCTAGGACATAACAAAATCTTAAATATGTCAACATGGTCTGTATCTGATGTTCATTGCTTTGTCTGAAGGCATTAAACGGAATAAAAGTGCAAAATGTGATAACCCTATGCGTAATCATTAACCGCTTAACTCTTTATCATATATAGTTGATTAGCTTTTATTGAACAGAAATCGATTATACAAACTTTTATCACAAAGACAATAACTTTGTGCACTTATTGCTTGGAGACAAAAAAGTACATTAATATCAGAGTTTTTTCTATAACGATTGGTACCTAGAATTCTTTTTTTATGATAACAGTCACAAACATCGATTTCTGGATGATTAAACAATTATTTTCTTATACACGCAGATATTTTATTCTTTCTACTATCGGATAATTGGATTCGTTTTTGCAATAAATTCATCAAGAAAAGGTAGAGAATGAGTCAGATGTCTTATCAGACGATCAAATCACTACAACTTGACATGTTCGGCATTAATTGCGACCCTATATAATTACATAGGTCACACTGTTCTAAGAAATCTATACCTATAAGATGGATGTCTCTGTAGTCAGGGTTTATACCAGATTTACATAGAGAAGGATAAGTGATAATGAAAGAGCACAAATAGAAATGCTCAGCTTTGTTCTAATAAGGTTTACTTTATAATCAGAATCTGTAATATTTTCTCTTTAATCAGCAGACATTCTCACGTGAACTAATCCATGGTCTCCTAGGACTAGCTGCATGGTTGTAATGAAACTATTATAATAGAATTTTATTTTTATTACCTTGTACTAAACAACATAACTAGGGAATATGGTTTAAAATCTTTCCTGAGTGCACATGGTTCGATCGATAAACAAGTGAAGAACGAATTAAATTCTAAAAATGCATACCTCTGAAATTATATTTTAATTGACATAACATTTTAGTACAAGAAAAATAATTGAAACGGGATTTTTTTTCAGTGTATTAATTCATAATATGAAGTCTGTACTAGCCTAACAGAAAGACAAATATTCACATCAATGCGACAAAGAGGTCTTCGACATGGGAGCAACCCCTCTCTTCCATGCAAGTTGAAGGAGGTCCCTAGAATTTAGTGCTATATGTCGATAACGCTTTTAGTTTGGGTAGGAGATTACAGGTATGATAATGATTTGCTGTATAGAAACCAAAGACTCTTAATTATAAAAAGTGATTGCTTCAGGTTGGTCCCGTATATGTTATCCTATATATCGGAATGGGGAGCCTTTTGAAACATATTGAATATTATGGAAAAAACACATAAAAACCAACTGACCAATGAATGGGTACAACAGTAACGATTCCATACAGTATCTTCTTTGAAGTCACGAATTGGATTTTAAAAAGTAGATACTATACCACATAAATATAAATCATAGCAATGCCAATGTTTTCTTTCAACCATTTCCTAAAAATGATCTATTCTGATAAAGAAAAGTACAACAAAAGGAGTATGCATACAAAATGAAGGTTCTATATAAAACATATGCCGGGAAAAGCCACTACAGTGCAGTTAAGACGATTTTTCAATACTCTATATATCTGTTTAAATAGTGTAGTCCGAAATTGTATGAGAATTATAAGGTGGATGTCTCTGTAGCGATGACTTATACAGATTTACATAGATAATGATAAGTGATAATGAAAGAGAACAAATAGAAATTCTCAGCTTTGTTCTAATAAGGATTTTATAATCAGATCTTGTAATATTTTCTCCTTTATCAGCAGACCTTCTCACATGTACTAATCCATGGTCTCCTAGGACAAGCTGCATGGTTATGATGAAGCTATCGTAGTTTAAATTACTATGAACAAAGACAACAGAACTATGGGATATATTCAAAGTCTTTGTTTTTTGAGTGCATATTATTTTATCGATTAGCGAGTAAATTATGAAATGAGTTCTAACAAAGGATACCTCTGAAGTAATGATTTAATTAACCCAATATTTCAGTTCAATAGAAATCATCAAAACGAATGAAAAAAAAGTTAATGTCTTACCAATTGCACATTTAAAAAGGTATAACCGCAGCTGCGGAATAATATCAACAAAGAACAATTATATCTGGCATTGAAATCGAACTATAAAGGTTATAATTAGCTTTACTATCTCACTGTAAAATACAAAAAACAATAGAAAAACATTCAGACAACCCATAATACACTCTAAAAATGTATGAAAAAGTTAAATAATACTTATGAACTGCATACCAATTTAAATAATAAATAATCTGGCCGATAGTTGGTTAAGTTTGGTCAAGTAGTATCAATTCAATATCTGATATCAATCAACGAAACAGGCGAAAAGCAACTACATATTCCCGACTTTTGTTAGTCGAATCGAACATATTGACATTGCAGTTAATATCTCTGTAAAGTTTCATTAAATTTGCAGCATTTTGAAATTTTAGAAATTTTGTTATTTCGATGGCAACTGTGACCATTTCAAAATATTTCACTACTCATTCAAAATATATACGTTCAACTGGAAATGGGGAATGTGCCAAAGAGACAACAACCCGACCAAGGAGCAGAAAACGGCAGAAGGCAATTAATGGGTATTCAATACAGTGAGAAACTCATGCACCGGAGGAGTGCTTCAGCTGGATCCAAAAACAAAAAATAATATTAGTTCAGTGAAAATGAACGTTATACTAAATTCCGAAATATACTATACACAAAAAACTAAAATTAATATACAAGTATCAAACAAATTTTGTTTCATTTATTCTTATAATCTTTAAGAACATGTTTCCTATGTGTTTTCCTGTAGGTATCTATTTAAAACAAATTTCGGAAAAGCCACAGCAGTGCAGTTCCAATTATTCTTAAAAACATAAAACATCTGTGAGATGGATGTCTCTGTAGTCAGGTTAAATACCAGATTTACATAGAGAAGGATAAGTGATAATGAAAGAGCACAAATAGCAATTCTCAGCTTTGTTCTAATAAGGTTTACCTTATAACCCGAACCTCTAATATTTTCTCTTTATTCTAATCAGCAGTCGTTCTCACATGTATTAATCCATGGTCTCCTAGATAAAGCTGCATGATTTTGATGAGACTATTTAGATTTTTAAACGTTCATTGATTACTTGAAGTAAGTACCTTCCGTTTTAATTTCCAAGTATAAAAATGCCTCAATTAACGAAGTGGTTTTTTTAAACTAAGAAAAACAGAAAAAAAAACACCAAATACTATTCCATTCTGTTTCTTTGAAATCACGAATTAGTAAATAAAGTAAGAAGGGTGCGGCATAAATCTGTACATAGCAATTGCAATGCTTTTATTTTTGACCCCAACATTCTTTTAGTATAATCTATTCTTAAATTTTATTGTGTAATTGAAACACTTTCCAAATAACGAGATTATGGAGAGGGTTCTCCACGGTTAAAAACGTAAAAAACCGAGACTTTAAATATATTAGAATTATAAAATTGATATATGGAACGGGATCCCAATTATTTGCCCCATTGGAACGCATTGAAAATCAAAGTAAATACATAGGGTCCTGTTCAAGAAACAGTTTTGATAGCCATCTTGAGACTTCTGGTTCGTGTTAGGCATTCATTTTGAAATGTCTAAGTACAAGAAGAATTTGTTAAAGGCTAGAATTAAGGCAATTTACTCTATGTACTGACGCCAGATAACATTTAAATCAAGCAAATATTTTACAGAAATTCAAACTAGAAAGCCTACCCTTTCAAATAAATCTACATTCAGTTACAGAACTAGTGAAATATTAATACTGCACAATTTATAACAAAAGTTATTTATTTTTTTCTAAGGACTACATTCGTGGGTACCGGTCTGGTTACCCTAATTGGAATCCTATTCCATATCTGTTTTCAATGATTATACCAGATTTGCATAGAGAAAGATAAGTGGTAATGAAAGACCACAAAACAAAATACTTAGCTTTATTCTAATAATGTTTACTTTATAATCAAAATCTGTAATGTGTTAACTTTTATCAGCAGACATTCTCACATGTACTAATTCATGGTCTCCTAGGACTAGCTACATGATTATGATGAGACTGGTACATTTGCAATTAAAATTGAGAAACGAAATGGTGAATGTGTCAAAGCGACAACCACCCGACCATAGAGCAGACAACAGCAGAAGGCAACCAATGGGTCTTCAATGTAGCGAGAATTCCCGCACCCGTAGGTGTCCTTTAGCTGGCCCCTAAGCATATGCATACTAGAACAGTGATAATGGACGTCATACTAAACTACGAATTATACACAAGAAACTAAAATTAAAAATCATACAAGACTAACAATTTGTATTTTTAAAATTTTGCTACAATGAAAAAAAAAACAGATCAAGGGGATATATTTAAAGTCTTTGTTCCCTGAGCGGATGTGGTTCAATCGAGAACCGAGTAAAATAAGACTTGATTTCTAACAAAGGATACCTTTAATTGACACAACATTTGACTACATTAAAAAATAATAAAATGAAATAAAAAAGGTTATGTCTTATCAATTCCTGACAGAATGGAGCGCGAACGCCAAAGTGACAAGAAAAACTCACAGAATCTGCTTACCCTTCCGGAACACCTGAGATCAGCCTAATTTTTTGTATTGGTCCGTGTTTCTTAGTTTTTAGTTTTCTATTGTGTGACTGTGTACTATTGTTGGTCTGTTTGCCTTTTTCTTTTTGAGCCATGGCGTTGTTAGTTTGTTTTCGATTTACGAGTCTGAATATTCCTCTGGGATCTTTTGCCCCTCTTTTAAATGAATCAATTACAGGTCTAAATATATCAATTGTGATAGTCGTCCTTTTAATTACATGAAATCTGAGCAGAAAATGTATCATGCAGTATATTGAACCTTAAAATTCGAAAATAATTTGTATCATAGATATATCAAATAGTGATATAAAATTCAATAAAAGTTTTCCATGGTAACTTTTTTTCAAAACTAATTAAACATTTATACATATTTGCAACCATGTATTTTTTTTTTTAATTCAATTATATAATCTTTAAAAAAAATCTTTTTATGTGTATTCCCGTAGGGATATATGTAAAACATATAACGGAATAACTCAGTTTCAAAGACTCTGGACGGCATAATAAATCTGTTAATAGTAGTGACCTGAATTGTAAAATAAGATGGATGTTTCTGTAGTTAGGGTTAATACCAGATTTACATAGAGAATGATGAGTGATAATGAAAGATCGCAAATAGAAATTCTCAGCTTTGTTCTAATAAGATTTACTTTATAATCAAAATTTTTAATATTTTCTCCTTTATCAGCAGTCATTCTAATATGCACTAATCCATGGTCTCATAGAACAAGCAACATGGTTGTGATGAGACTTTTTTTATGTTTGTAGTTTTTTTTACGACAGAACCAGGGGATTCTTTCAAATAATTTGTTCCCTGAGTTGATAAGCTCCGATGGATGACCGCGGAAATTATGAATAGAGTTCTAACAAAGGATACCTCTGAAGTTATGATTTAATTAACACATCATTTAAGTACAATAAAAAAAAATTAAGAAAAAAGTCTATGTCTTATCAAATCTTGACACAATGAGACTTAAAAGGTAGAATCGCAGCTGCGGAATAATATCAACAAAGTATAAATTATATCTTGCATTGAAATCTTACTATCAATGTCATACATTGCCACACAATCTCACTATAAATTTCAGAAACATTACAAACAAATAGACAACCCACAAGACATATAAAGATGGATGTTAGATAATTGGCAAATATTTATGTGTGAAAAGCGACCACAGCGATGCATAGCGGACTATGGACGTCAATAGAGAAAAGCTAATATAGATGCATTATTTACAGGTCTGCACATGTGTATATTCATGATTTAAGCTATACTAAATTTAGTCCTGGTATCTATGATGAGTTTATTAATAACATGGAATCTAAGCAAAAACCGTATCATGTTTTATATTGATCTCTTGAACTCGAAAATAAATTATATATTAAATAAATCAAACAATGATATAAAAAAAAAGAACACAAGATATAAACTAGTAGACGTAAGTGTTCTGTCAGTATCTATTCATTTTTTTTTGTTTAATATCTAGCGGCAAATCTTTATCATACTTGATAAGAACAAGGACACATTGATGATCTGCTTGCCTTTCCGGGGCTACCGAGATCATCCCCAGTTTTTTTTAGGGTTTCGTGTTGCTAATTTTTGTTTCTTGTGTTGTCAGTTATTTTTGAGCTATGAATTTGAATGTCCCGATTTTTCGCTCCTCTTTCGATGCTAAATCTAATGAGTGAGTTATGCAAAGTTGTCACTAGGATACAGGTCTGTTAAATAAGACTGGCACCAGAAAATAG